>NC_142796.1:45860471-46105471 GCF_049724085.1 Artemia sp. Qi Xiang Cuo
ATAGTATCAAAGGAGGTAGGAATATCGTACTAAGAGCTGCTGACAAAGTTTAAAATACAAACTTTAAAAAAAGAAGAGATAAACTCTGCTTGGATTGCGGAAGAAAATCTCTGATCCACCCAACCCACAAACCCATCTTCCCTCCTCAATCCACAACAAAACGACTCCCGTGCAGGGTTGCAGTGCCTGTTGAGAAACTTCAGCCAATACACTGTGCCCAACAGCGGTTAGCGAAAAGTTTTATACCAAGTTTTTTTAAAATGTATAACGAAAATCAGGAGGATTGATTAGTATTTTTTTATGTATTTGCTTTTTAATGTGACTATACCAAAGAAATTCGGCAGTGCCATGGAAATTTTGGTGAAAATAAAAGTTTATCTCTCTATCTATCTAGTTAAAAGTGCCTTAAACTAAGCATGATGACCTCCTCCTAATCCAGGCGAATCAGCTTCAAATCACTATCAGAGCTTTAATCCCTATCAGTACCCCGTCCCCCTCCTCAAATTCTTTCTCTTTTTTTTGCAGAAACAATCGATGCTCCAGCCTAAATGAAATTGAATTTAAAATAAGCTGTATGACCTGCTAGTCATCCAAGACAATATTATTATTAGTTTACAAATAGTATATAATTAGTATAATTAGTCTTATAAAAGCTTATATTTAGTGTTAGAGCTATTGCCACTATTATTATCCCTATCAGAATCCTCCTCCTCTGCTTCTATTTTTTGAAGCTCCAGCTTAAGCCAACGAAAAACAAATATTTATTTCCTTTAAATCTAGATGGTTTCGCCAAATCCAAGTGAATCAGCTTATAATACTTATCAGAGCTATATTCACTGTAAGACTCCTCCCCCTCAACTTCTTTTTTTTTGGAGAAGCATTCGACGCTCCAGCCTGAAGAAATGTGACTTTAAACTAAGATAGATGACCTCTTGCTAATCCAAGCGACTCAGCTTCAAATCACTATAAGAGCTATAATCACTATCAGAATCCCCCCCTCAACTTCTTTTTTTCTGAAGAAGCAATCGATGCTCCAGCCTAATAAAGGTGACTCTAAACTAAGCTGGATGACTTCCACCTAATTCAAGTGAATCAGCTTATAATAACTATCAGAGCTAGATCCACTATCAGAATCCTACCCCTCAATTGTTTTTGGAGAAGCAACCGACGCTCCAGCCTAAATTAAAGAAAAAGAAATTTTAAGTGACTTTAAAGCTGTTTGACCTCCTCCTAATCCACGTAAATCAGCTTATAATTAGTGCCAGGGCTATAATCACTATTATTATCCCTATCAGAATCCTCCTCCTCTGCTTCTATGTTTGAAAAAAAAAATCGATACTCCAGCTTAAATCAACGAAAAACAATTATTTAGTTACTTTAAAGGTAGATGACCTCCACCTAATTCAAGTGAATAAGATTATGATAGCTATCAGAGCTATATTCACGATCAGAATCCTCCCTCTCAACTTCTTTTTCTCTAGAAGCAACTGATACTCCAGTCTAGTTAAAAGCGCCTTAAGGTAAGCTGCACACCGACTCCTAATCTAAGCGACTCAGTTTACAAGCACTGTCAGAGCTATAATCGCTATTGTCATCACTGCCAGAATCCTCCTCCTAAAGTTCTTTTGGAGAAGCACTCCCTGTTCTAGCTTAAATAAAAGAAAACAAATATTTAGTGACTTTTAACTAAGCTGGATGACTTTCCTGTAGTCTAATTTCCCGTTCACATGTGTGTTTAGCTGGGCATCAGTTTCCAGTCACCGTCACTATGGACCAATCAGGGCTGCTTATAAAAGAGAAAACAAATTGTGATTGGTCGAAAATGTTTATAGCTAGACATTGATGTGTACCTAAGCATGCATGTGAATTGAACTTCATTGACTCAGTTTATAATATTTCCTCTCTTATTATAATTAAATGCACATATTTTGACAGAGTTTAGGCGTTATTCCTATTTTAAATTTAGCGGGTAATTTATTTTTCGTACTTTGTTCTATTTAGGAAATTTGAATGATTTTGAGGAATCATCTCTCTAAGATGATTTAGGGTGAGGCCTAAGGTTTTTTAGTATGAGAATAATAAACAAGCAAATAAATACGCATCAATGTTTATCCTTCACAGAAAAATACAAAATTTCAAAGTATTATAAACAGGGGTCTTGAAACGTTTGCAATAAGGTTTTCTGATATGCTGACTGTGATGGTACAGTTTTCAGTAAGATTACTAGCCATGTTCATAATGTTTTCACCCTTTTACAAAAAAATAATAAAACATTCAGGCTCAAAACACGTGTGTAATTTTAATCTTGACGAATTTTACATATTTAGAATACCATAAAACAATTTTCACAGAAGTTAGTACTTCAAATTATACCGGGAAACGCAAACTTTTCGTAATGATCACCTTGAAGCCTCCTGAATTTTTAAGAAAAAGCAAAACAGTGCATAAAAAATCACGTGATTGGCGCTCTGTTTTATTTATAAACTCTTTGGCAATCCCCCTAAAAGGCCTATCAACAAAATAACAAAAATAGCTAAAAACTCTATTACCTGAATAATTTCGGGCGTTGGACTCCTAGGAGGCGTCACAGGAGGGGGCAGGGTTTTCGGAAGAGGTAAATTAGATAGAGGTGGCTCAGGGGTAATCAAGCCATTGTGTAGGTTGATACTTTCGGTGTCAGTATTAGGAGTTTCCACACGATGCGGCAGTGGAGAATTACCACTCTCTTGGATCTGAAAAAAGCGTAGCATATAATTATTACGTTAAATCATTATTTTCTTATTTATTATTGTTGTTAATAAATTCATTATTTTATTTTGATTAGTTTTAGCATACAATCATTTTTCAAGAAGAAATCCAATTCATAAATTTATTTTAAAACCCCGTTTCATTAATGAGATAACAAAATGGGTTGTTTATTACAGTTGCTTATTTTGCCATTGCTGTCTAACAGGATAATTGACTCCCAAACCTCCCATTGTACTGGTCAGACATATAAAAAAAAACTTGAAGGCTGTATTCAGAATTTTTGGTGGGTGGCGACGGGGGGTTATAAAAAGAACTTCAAGGGCCTTGTCCCTGGATATACTTAAAAGCCTTCTACTGGCTTCTTCAAGCATCTAGAAGAGCCATAGGCTTTAAACTACCAGGGGTATAAAAATATTAGCACTTTCTGACATCCAGAATCATCGTAGGACTATTCAAACTGGAACACTGATATTTCTAAGATTTTTCTTTTGGGCTGTTTCAAAATCGCGAAGTTTTTAGAAAACTCTTTCATTTTGCCAGTGTTGCCATGTCGAACCAAGAAAATGCATCATGAACTACATTGAACATGGGAGTGCTCTTCATTAAAAGTAGAATTCTAGATTCTTCCAAATTTTCAAAAGAAATACATTTTTTAGCATATTTGGCTACGTAAGTTTTTAATTTTCACTGTTCTTAGTACTTTAAGAATAATATTTTGTCATTTGGATCGGTTCGACTATTGTAAAAAGGAAGAAAAAGACAGAAAAGAGAAGAAAAGATTAGAGCCAGAAATACAAGAAACGCAAATGACTGTGTCATAAAATCAACATCAACAACGACACTTTTATAGTATATATATATATATATATATATATATATATATATATATATATATATATATATATATATATATATATATATATATATATATATATATATATATATATATATATATATATATATATATATAACCATAAAATCAAACCGACAACGAAACTTATCGAAATCAAATCAAATCAAACTGACAACGAAATATATAAATATATATATATATATATATATATATATATATATATATATATATATATATATATATATATATATATATATATATATATATATATATATATATATATATATATATATATATATATATATATATATATATATATATATATATATATATATATATATATATATATATATATATATATATTATAAACATATTTTCAAAATATTTCTTATATAAAATCAGCCTTACCCAGTCAACAAGGCTTTGTACCAAAAATATAACAGGATTCCCAGCATTCCTGATAACTTCAACAGCACGCTCATGACTGGCTGATCTAATATCCTCACCACAAACAGCCAAAATTCTGTCACCGGCCTAGAAGAAAATTACTATTTTGAACTAAATTTACATTTAAATTGCTCCAATTACAAAAACAGAAATTAGGTTTTTCATTTTATTGAATTCCAATTTATTGACTCCAAAATCTATTTCAATCTTTCAAAGTGTTGGTAAATATTTGAAGTTACAGCCCTTGAAGTTCTTTGATTAATTTGAAACTTTTTATTTGCAAAGGGGAAAACAAGAAAAGAAAAACAAACAAATAACTCTAAGGAACAATTGAGAAATAGTTGGGAAATCGGGTTTACAAAATAAACAGATGAAGAAGACGAAGTAAAAATAATTTAAATTTCCAGTTCATGGATTATATTAGGATTTCTAAGTTCATTGAATCCTACAACTGTTCCTTTTTATCAAGTGCTGGTTAGCATTTGAAGGTACCGCTCTTTAATTTCTTTGAATTTCAGACAGAAACAAGAAGAGAAAAGAACACAAAAAAAGAGTACAAAGAAAAAAAGCTCGAAAATCAGATTTATAAAGTAAAGCACAAGAAAACGAAACAAATAGGGTTTAACATCCAGCAACTGAAAAACAATCAGAGAACCCATTATAGAGGTTTAAAGCCATTATATGCAAATGCTTAGAATTGTAAAACAACAGGGGATGACAACGAAACTTGGTTAAAAACATCTCTGCTCTATATCCAAGAGACATCCACAGCAAACTATATAAATTTGCCTATATATTGGCCTATATAAATCAAATAAACAAATTTCACTGTCTTAGGTACATTCTCTGTTGTATTACTAGTTGCTGTTTTTATCCATCATCATTCTTTGGCAAAAAATACACAATTCAAAATATTTGCATATAACAGCTTTAAACCTCTACAATGGGTTTAACTGATAGTTTTGTAGTTAGGGATGGAGGGATACACCTCAAAGGGTGCATTTTGATGCCAAAACATCCCAACTCTCATTGACCCTTCAGATAAATACAGAATTAGTTCTACGGCGGAGACGAGGGAAAGATAGAGATAGAAATTAATGTGTTATCCCCAGGGTCGTATCCATGTTTTTCTTTGGGGGGGGGGGAGACAAAAAAAAACTTGAAAAACACGTCAAAACTGTGAAATTGATATTTAATCCCTCTTGATTTCTGGGAATATTTCTGGTCTACACTCTTGTTCTGAAAATAAAGAGTAACATTAAACCTCAAAATGAGCAGAATTTATTCCGTATAGGGTAGGGACTGTCCCTTCCTTGTCCCCACCTCAAGGCCGACCTTCCTCAAGGTCGTAGAAACTTCAAAGGTTGCTCATTCGATCAGAAATTGAGAGTTATAGTTCTATTTTTATAAGTAAGTCGAAAGTGAATGGAGACCAACCCGCCACAGGGGATTTTTTGCCGGGGGGGGGGGGTAAACACTTAATATGTCTCTATTCGTATTCAGGAATGAGTATCAATATATATTAAGCAAACAATCCACATTCTTTTATTCTTTTCAGTAATGTCAGCAATTATGGTGCATTTTATTTGATTATTTTTTTCTTCATGTTATGAGAAATAAAAGCACATGGTTTGAAAAAAAAATTGTTTTAGGTAAAGCACAAATGACGTTCAAGTCTTTAGAAGCGTCGGGAGCATTAGCCCTACTCCTATTTGTGGTAATTTCTGTTCTTTCAAGTCCGACTTGGTTATTTATAGCAATAAAAGGTAAAAATATGTATTAAAAAGGAAAGCAAAACATTTACTTTAATCGACATTGAGAATCAAATAACTTCGATAATTAAATTGACTTGATAGTTAAATAACTGAATATACCATAATACGATTAAATAAGACGAATCATTTAAATAAAATAATTTAAAAATAATAAATAAACGCAGCGATACTCTATAGCCTTTACTCTAATTGGATAAACGGTTTATAGTAATAATACATTTTTTCATGGAATTCATGTATATCTAATCAAACACATTGTAAAATAATCAAATACTTAATATGTTTTATACGATATATACCTAAAAACAACCCTGTGACTGCAATTTAGTAAATTAAATTTAAATGAATAAATAAATGAGTAATTAAATTCAACCTAAATGCTTGAAAAATCGTTACTTGCAAGGAAGTTGAACCCAAGGTTCCCCGATGACTAGCCGAAGTTACCTGCCCTGTACCGACAGGCAAACAAAAATGCAATTTAAATGTTTTCACTTTTTCAACTTTAACAAACCAAAAATTATTAAAACTTCAAGGAAAAAATATCAGTATATGTATATTAAACTGTCAATCTAAATTCATTTGTTTTTATTTTTTTGCAGTGAAGTACAAATTATGTTCTGGTTTTGAGAAGGGATGGGGGTTGTTCATGTTAATTCCCGCTCATTTTAATTCCTGCAAGTTACAATCGATTATTTATTGTATTTTCTGTTCGTTTTGGGTTTCATCTATTTATTGATGGTGATTTGTCTTAGTTTTACGATTTGAAGATTATTTGATCTTTTTCTGCTTATTTTTGGTTTAATGGAGCTCTTTACTTTTCTTTTGAAAACTTATTTTCTGTAATATTTTTCAAATTAATGTATATATATATATATATATATATATATATATATATATATATATATATATATATATATATATATATATATATATATATATATATATATATATATATATATATATAGCAGCAATCTGGTAAAAAAGCGAACCACGACCCATAGTAACTGAAAATTGAAAACGCGTTTGAAATCTTACAAACCATCAGGATTTACTGACAAACTTCATTGAACTAGTTTTTGTACGGGATACCGATTCTCTCCAAGAAAACTACATTGACAGAGATTTGAATTTCAATCAATAAAGTTTGCAAACTTGCATTGTAACATCATCTCCTAACGTGTTGTTAATGCAAAGGAAAAAAAGAAAATTTTTCAATTTGAAACAAAAATAAGAGATAAGAAATAAGACGCCAAGGTTAATGCGATAAAAAAAACAAGCAAGAAAGAAAGCAAAGAAGCAAGAAAGTAAAAGAAATATAATAAAATAAAAATAAAATAATATAGAATAAAATAGGAACAGAAATAGAATAAAAATAGAAAGAAAAAGAGTCAAACAGTTCTTGGTAATGAACTGTAAGTAAGGAGCGATCCGGCTCAATGGTAACCGAGACTCTAAAAAACGGAATTCTCATACCAATAGATATTTCAAAAGAATCAGCTTTATATGCTGATTTCAAATATATAAGTTTCATTAAGTTTAGTCTTACCCACCAAAAGTTATGAGCTTGAGAGAATTTGCCTGATTTTCGGAAGGAGGAAACCCCCCTTAAAAGTCAAAGAATCTTAATAAAAATCATACCATCAGATTCAGAGAATCAGAGAACACTAATATACAGCTTTCAAGCTCCTATCTTCAAGAATGTGGAGTTTGGTATTTTCTTCCAAAAGAAAGATCACGGACGCGTGTTTTTTTTGTTTGTTTTTTTTTCCTAGGGGTAAGCGTATTGATCCAGTGGTCCTATAATATCGGGAAGAGGCTTTTTTGAACGGAAATTGAAAGTTCTAGTACCCTTTTTACGTGACCAAACAAATTGGAGGGTAACTAGGCCCCCTACCACGACCTTTTTTTTTCTCAAAATCGTTCGATCAAAATTTGAGATAGCCATTTTGTTCAGCATAGTTGAAAGACCGAATATATATGCCTTTGGAGATACCATGACCCCCCATAGTCCCTGGGAAAGATCTTTAGGTTACAATACTTGCCCATTAATTGCGTTTAATATCTGTTATTGGGAACGATACATATATTTTTCGGCTAGGGAAGGGGAAATTTTCTGCTGGTGGAATTTTTCACGGGGATAATTTTCCATTGGGGGGGGGGGAGTTACCAGGGGTGAGTTTTTCAGGGAAAATTTTACGCTGTGGGACTTTGTCGGAATTCCTATTCGAAAATCGTCTTATGTCTTGCTTTCTCTTTGTTCGTTTAATTTTACGCTTAGAGATGTTAAGGTTAATTGTCCGGGGTATATTTTCACCATGATTGAATTGTCTAAATCCGTGGGGAGGAGGGATTTATCCCTGGATGTGTAGTTAGATTTCCTGGCATTCTTAAAAAAACGATCAGAAATTAAATAAAGAAACACGTTTTTTCAACTGAAAGTAAGGAGCAAAATTAAAACTTGAAACGAACAGAAACTATTACGTATATGAGGGGGGTTGCTCCTCCTCAACATCTCACTATTTACGCTAAAGTTTGAATTCATAGAACTTACTGAAAAAAGTAAGATGCTGGTTTACCCCTCCCCTCCTTTTCAAAATGTGCCTACATTCCTCTACTTTGTCAATATTATTCTTTTCAAGTTATTTTGAATGAATGAGACCCAATTGAACATGAAAAACATAATAAAAAGCTTTTTCAAAAAAAAATTTCTCTTTTCATTCTATGGGTTATTTTAAACGAATGAGACCCAACTGAACATGAAAAACATAATAAAAAGCTTATTCAAAGTATGTTTTTCTTTTTTCTTTCTATTTTCTATTTTTACCATCTTTGCTTTCTTTCTTGCATGGTTTTTTATCGCATAAATCTTGGCTTCTTATTTCTTATCTTTTGCTTTTATTTCAAAGGTAACAACTTTTGTAAAAATTTAAAATTGTTGTTATTTACTATTACTTCTTATTACTACAAATTTTTTCCCTATTACTTTAACTGTGAAAAAAGAAATAATACTAAATACTGAATTTAAAATAAAGTGGGTACAAGCTCTATTATGATAAAATACCCACTATTCATTGAAAGACAGAAGGAAAACAAGAAGGAAAGTCAAAACGTGAAAAAAGAATATGAAAAGTCATCTGAAAAGTCCCGTTTTTCACCACAGCACAGCAATATATATAATTGTAATAAATTTCGCAGTTTTGTAGATTTGAATAAATCCCTGGTTAATAATAAAATTAGTTTAGAATCACTTGATTAGTTACTATTAATTTAACTTGAGTTCTGGGGTGGAGCCTCCTCATTTTATTTAGTTTTTATTGTTTTGTTTTTTTACTTTTAATGGGTATTTTGTTTTTTGTTACCACGTGGAGAGTTGAAGGGCCATCGTTTTATTCCGGTATTTCGAGATAGTATTATTTATTTATTGTTGAATGTATAAACCACACACAAGTTAACCTCACTGTGTGTCATTAATTTTATTTTTTTGTGAAATCTTTGTTTATTGATTATTAAAGAACTTGAACTTGAGAAAAGTAAAATAATATACAGAAGCAATAGCAAATACCATGCTGTGAGGAATCAAAACAAAAATCACGAGGAGAAATATAGAAAAAGGAAATTCAAAAGACAAAAATTTTGAAAGTGTTAAAACAAGAAGAAGAAAAAAGGGAAGTCGCCAAGGGACACTGTATGGTAATTTTTTTTTAAAGAGGTGACAGATTAGTTTAATGTATACAAAATCAAAGAACATGTGCGAAATGAACTAAGAAGAGAAAAAAAGTAATAAGATAAGATTTATTCTTGATGAAATACACACACAATAATCTATTTTATATGCAGAATACAAAAATTAAATAGATTAAATAAGTTAAATAGATTAAACAGAGTCCGATGAATCCTGCGCAAAAAGAGATAAAAAAAAAGAAGAAATAAATTCTAAGAAGCCAACAAATGTTTAACAATTTTTTGAATAACCTAAAAGAGTGGCACTCTCGAGGTCATTCAGGAACTATATTCCAAGAAATGTGACACGCCATTACATAAGATATAAAAGCAGACTTACCCTTAATTGTCCACCTTTTCCAGCAGGGCTTTCGGGTATCACATGCCTTATGAATATCCCAGATATTGGAGTACCACCCCCAGAAGCAGTGTTGTAGACATCAACTTTTCCCCCGATTATGCTAATTCCAAGGCTTTTATTTGGCTCCCTGAATATTGTCACTGTTCTTTCTGGACCCCAGTGTTTAATTATTGACCCCGGGTTACGGGGCATAACCTGAACCATTGTTGAATTCGGTCCCTACAAAGGTAAAATGGAGTTAGTCCAATGTTCAATCACCAATCCTGGATAACAGGGCGTAACCAGAATCACTGCTGAATTTTATTCCTACAAGAGCGAAACGAAATTTATCGATTGATTTAAGACCATTTTTTTTTTATTTATTAACGAGCACAAACTAGCGAAGGCGCGTACATGCACCTGAATAACATAACGTATATATAGACACTAGTATTCACATTAAACACTGAACGAAAAAATACTTCGACTTATGACCTTTGGCACAAGCACAAATGCAATGAGATATAAAAGCAGATAATTTCTTTCGTATATAGCAAGAAAACACAATTTTAGCTTCCACAAGCTTTTCTTTTGAAAAGGTAATTCCCCCCCACCACTTTCTATGAATAAAGTTTATCGCAGAAACTTGGGAGGCTAATTTGACCGGAGATGAGAAATTGTAGTGCCCTTTTTGAGAATCAAAAGTAATTGGAGGGCAAAAAAATCCCTCTCCCGTGCTCTGTTTGCTAACCAGCCCCCTCCGTAGCCCTCCAAGACACCGATCAAAATTTCGAGACAGCCATTTTCTCATAAAAGTCGAAAGATTCATCAAATGTTTATAAAGACGCAGTTCACACGATTCGGCAATCTTGGGCTAAGTACAGGGAGAAATTCGCTACCAAGATTCAGAGCACTTCTGCTAATAGCTGGTGGAGAATTGTCAAAATGGCTTTACCGTCTTCTAAGCAAATTTTACCGTCACCAAACCGAAGCCATGATGTTTGTCAAATTCTCAAATTTAAACGACGACAGTGAAAAAGTTCCCGATCAAATCTGATCAAATCGATACTGTCCTCGATCGTGTGAACTGTTCCAATCCGAAAGTCGTTTACATTTTGCAGCCTTTTGATGTTATCAAATCCATGGGTCCTAAAAGCATACCTAATACTGTCGTTGTGCTCAATTAGTTGGACATTTGTCAACGTTTTTCCAGCCGTGTTTTCACCCTGGAACCTTTCCACATACCTGGAAATCCGCCCATTTCATTTCTATGCCTAAACCAGATGGCGATCAAACGAACATGGGCACATATAGGCCTATTAGCCCTTTCTCCTGCAATGGGAAAGTTCACGAAAGCGTTTCCAATCATACACTTTAGCAGTACCTGGAATCAAATGACCTTTTAGGCGACCACCAATATGGATTCGGCCAGAAACGTTCAACTTACGACTGCCTAGTGACCCAGCACCAAGAGAGGATAAAAATCCTAGCTGCTCTAGACGGGTTCCCTTCCCGAGAATATCTAATAAAGGCAGGCGCACCTCAGGGTATTATCTTGAAACTTACCCCCTCCGTTCTCTGGATAAATGACATGGGAGATAACCCTGAAAGCCCTCTGTATCACCTTGCCAACGACACCACGACACACATAGCCATCCTAAAACACAAAGATCCAGCCCATACCTCCCAGCCCCTACAGACGGATCCCTTGAGAATTGAAAGTGGTCCGATGCAGTGATGGCCAATTTCAATGCATCAAAAAAAGGAGCTGTAGTTCTCTCGATCGAAAGCGCCACACATACACCCCATCTTCATTTTCAGGAATGAAGGTATAAAGACAGTCGATGAACTTTGGCTCCTCGGAATCCATTTCTCTACAGACCTCTCTTTCCCCGATTGGCTTAAACTTATTTGAGATGTAGACAAGGACATGGAGTCTTCAATGAAGATAAAAAATATTGGAAACGATTTGTTTATTTGCAACTCCCAAAATAGGTCGAAATTTGATCTGTCTCCGATGACTTTGCAACTTACTGGGCATATACATCGGGCAAAGTCGGACATACTGGGCAAATACATTAGGCAAAAAATCTTAAGAGCAGTGAGAAGTTTGAAAAAGGGGTTGTATCGATTGCTGACACCTCAAAATGGGCAAAATTAGTTTTTATGCGCTCGACACAAAGTTTGTAGGGTAAGCAGACTGAACCAAGAGGATCCTAATAAAAGCAACAATTTTTTTTTCCAGCAAATTTTTATCAGAAAAATTTGGCTGTACTGATTCTTAATGCAAAAATTCCATTTTTTCCTGGTCCAGGGCAATTCCAGGGTATGTATAAAGGGTCAAGGGGACCTCGACAAAAGAAAGCAAAAAATTAAGGAAAGGAATCTGGTTGTTTGATTCGTTATGTTCGTTTTTTCCACTTTTTAAGACAAACAACATAATTCTCTTTATAAATGATCTTGGCCGTGATAGTATTTATTGCAACAAAATATAGAATGAAAAAGACTTTTTTTTATTGAATCGTGGATTAAAATGCATGCATATTAAAAGCCATCCTCCACACAGATTACTATTTCTAGCAAAACATTACCTGTTCAACGGACGTCTTTGAAAGTCCAACTTCAACTGATTCGTCTTCCTTCATACAAATCACAGTATTCACACTTTCTGCCGAAGGCACCCTACTTTCAACCACAGCTGGAGTCGTTTTCTCACTTAGTTCAATCAAATTATCGGGTTCATCCGTAGAAGACTCCGTCGGTGGTTCCCCCAATACCAAGGTGGTAGTACTCCTTTGTTCTTGGTTAATAACAGTTACTATACTTGAGCTTTCTGTAGTTACTGATTCCTGATCAGTCCGAAGAAGATTATCAGATGATAAATGCTTAATAGATATGTATGCTGGAGGAGGGTTGGTGACTTCTTCGCCAAGAGTGAAACTTTTTGAAGTGGTAAAAATAGTCCGGTCCTGACTATATGTCTCTACTGCTCCGGGAGGCACGTACGGAGGACTAGAATGGAATTAAAATCGCTTTAGAGGTAGTTTCAAAACTATAGAAAGTTCCATCAAAAATACCCTACAAAGATATATAAAATGATGTAAGACTGGAAAAGTCTGAAAGGAAGTCTATGACGTATATGACGTATACGCGTAAAGTCTATGACGTATATGACGTGGCGGATAAAGTCTGGAAGGAAGCCAGCGAAGTCTTTTCAGAGAATTCGAAAATAGGATCTAAGATTCACATTTAGGTGTAAAACACAACAATAATGACAATGCCTCATAAACAGCTTCATATGACTCCTTCTGAATTTCATTTTAAATTACAACTAGCAATTTCTCAAAATTTTAATCCGATTACAAACGATTTGATCTTTGACAAATTAATTTTTTTTAAGAGGTTTAAGTACCAAGGACACCATAATAAAATATTTGTCCTCCCCTCTGGACTCATTTTAGATCTATTCATGCTTGAAAACAGATATTTTCTACGATTTTCTTCAGGTTGCTTCAACTTTGTGAAGTTTTTAGTGTAGTACCACGTTTTCGTCAGTGGCGTTAAGTTCAATCGTAAAAACAAACGGCCTGTCTTTCCAAGTCCTAGAGCCTCTGGGATGGGGGAAGGGAAGGCAACGGTGTATTTACTTCTTCTTTTTTTTTAGCATTTTTGAAGCAAATAAATTTGTTAACATTTTGCAACCTAGGCCCATCTTTGGTCTCTTCATGCTTGAAAACGGTGATTTTCCAAAATTTTCTTCTGGTTGCTTCAACTTTGTGAAGTTTTTAAGGCGGTACCATGTTTACGTGAGTGGTGTCAAGTTGAACCGAAAAATAAATGGTATGTCTTATTAGGCCCTGTAGCCTCTGGGTGGGGGGGGGGGGGGTGCAACAACCTAATTATTTTTTTTAGTTTTTTTTTTCTGAATCAAACAAATGTCAAGATTATGGCATTCAACTTTAGGTTTTGAAATCAAAAGGAAGAAAAAAAAAGATTCGAGGAGGCAGATAATGAATCTATTTGAAGAGACTCTGAGTGAAATGAAACTGTCATTTATCTCTGAGAAAATCAGTTTGCAAATCTAATCAAACACACAAATAAACAACTGCAATCTACTAAAACTTATAAAGCATATATTGTGTCTGCAAAAAAGACAACTTGTTGAGCTTAGTACTAAAGCACTGTTAGTTTTAAGAAAGCTATCAAAAATAATAGTTGATCACAATCAAAATCAAGTTGATCACAATCACAATCAGAAGAGACAAGCAACACTTTTCCTCGTAGTGAAAAAAAAAAAAAAAAAAAAAAAAAAAAAAAAAAAAAAAATGTTTCCCAAAAGGGAGCTATAGCAAAAAGAAAATCATTCCTGATTCCAATAAAGGAACCAAAATCGGGTTTAGGCTTGAAACGTTGGTTTTATTAAGAGTTCTAAGTGGTTTGAAGAAATGGGGGACACTCCTAAAGAAAAGGTCAGATAAAAATAAAAATATTACTGTCAGATTCCTAACACTTGAAAACCATTCACACTCTAAAAAAAAAAAAAAACTAATACGCGATCACCCCCTTCTCTTCTTTTTGTGAGTTCAGAGTTATTTTGTTTGTAAGCTTCAACTTGGTATAATTTTTGCATAGAGCCACCGCAGTGGTAATACAATATGGCAAAGAGAGAAAGAGACGGATAGAGGGGATCATTCATTTCGCAAATTATGTATCTAGTACTTTTGCATAGTCGGAAATGCATCATGCGGCAAACAGGTTCTCTAAAATGCTAATTTTTGGCACAAAATGACTCTAATCTGGTGTCAGTACATTTTGGGTATCGCATTAAAATCCAGGTGATCAAAAGGCCTTGAAAATTCTCTCCGTGGGTATTATGTATGACATTTTTTATCCTCAAAATAAGCATTGATTTCCTAAAATTTTCTTTTAGGCCAGGACCATATTTTCGTCATGGTTGTCACATTGAAACGTGAAAATAAATAAGCCAAATTGATAAACTAAATTCCATAACGGTTTTTGTTCGTAAAAATTCAAACTTTAACAATTTGGTGGGTACAACTTCGAAGAAAAGCTAAACCGTCTAAATCGGTTTGCTGTCGAATATTCGAGACTTATTTTTTTTTGCAGATTTTTCACTGAAGTTTCTTTTTTTCTTAATTTGGTCTGAAGTGCACAACTGCATAGGAAGCCTTTCGTATTAGATATTGAATTCTCTATGTTTTTTTTTAATTATTAACAAATTATTCATTTATTAATTCTAACTAGTTTTTTAATAAATTGTTTAAGTTTTCACTTAACCAATTCAAACAGTGAGATTTCATTTTCACTGTCCTTGGTTCATTAAGTCCCGTAGTAAAGTGAGGTTTTGGCAGGGTTTTTTGACAAGATTTTGATAGGAAATTTTAGCACGATGTTTAAAATCCAGATCGGAGTCAAACCCATTTTGGAAGAGAGCCAATTTCGCTTGACAGCAGTAATAGCACGCAAAATGGTATGTTTAGAAAAAATCAAGCTACAGTAACCCAAGAAAATGGAATATTTACATTATTTTAAGCCATGTTTTTATTTTTCACAAAATTAGCAAGTGTTGTCATCTCAAATAATTCAAAGTATACCTTATTCAGGAGAACTTTCTACTCTACCTGAATTTATTTTGATTGGCTGGAACCGTAAATAGAATATAGTTGGACTGTAATATTCATATTCCCACTATTTGAAAGAGCAATGTCAGAACTCACTGATGAAGCTCGAAGAATCAAATTCACCATCATTACCACGTAAATAACGAGGAAGGCCAAACTGTGTTTCCATCATACAAACAATACAGAAGATAATGATAATGAATATAATCTAATGAGGAAATCTTAGTGACAGAAATTGCAGAATTTTTCAGCAAAGGAAAAAGCAGAATAAAGCTAACCGTAAACAAAATATACTTGGACAGTAATATTAATATTTGCACAATTTTGATGTCGATGCCTTCTTAAAATTTTGGTCGAAGTGTTGGAAAATGATGTTAAATCATCTGAAGTAATATACGTAGAGTTTCTTGTCAGGGGAAAATACAGTTCTATTCTATGGTTTGAACACTGGGTTCATATTGCTGAACATCGTTTTTTTTTTTCACTCGAGGCCTACGAGATTCCCCCTTTGCCGCGAGTATAAAATGCTAGTGAAGAAAATGCTAAAAATATTCTTATTCTTCTCCTTGTTTGATTATTTGGAGACGCGAAAGCTTAGTTCTGACTGAGCGCGAATATTGCTTTGCCTAGTGAAATTAAAAAAAAGAAAAAAAATTGTTTTATCTGAAAGTAAGGAGCAACATTAAAACTTAAAACGAACAGAAATTATTCCATATATGAGGGGGGGGGGGTCAACCACTCCACAAAACCACACTCTTTACGCTAAAGTTTGATTTTTTGTTTCAGCTATTTAAGAATGACTCCTGAATCACAAAGGTTGTTTAAGTATAATAATAAGCGCTTTTAAAAGTTCTAAGAAAAACTTTAGCGTAAAGAACGAGGTATTGAGGAGAGGATGACCCCCCTCATATACTTAATAATTTCTGTTCGTTTGAATTTTTAGCGTTGCTTCTTACTTTCAGTTGAAAAAAAAACTTGTTTTTTAAATTTCTTATTGTTTTTTAAATAATACTGTAAAATCCGGCTCCCCCTCCATGGAAAATTCCCTTCCCCCACTAAATATTCTTCCATTGAAAGATCCTCCCACGTACCCCCCCCCCCGTCCACCACAAAAATCCCCCTGGAAAAACGTCTTTATACTTCCTAATAACCAATACTATTTGTTCATAGCTTGCCGCCTTGCCCCGGGACTGTGGGGGTCTAATTATCCTCAAAGAAATAGAGATCAATATGCTGACTATGCTGAGCCACTAAGAATTAAAACAAAATCCTACATGAATCTGACAAAAATTCAGTACCAAACAAAATACTTTAAAAATATGTGCCGCATACCAAAACTCCCAGATTCAAAGCCCAATACTTGCTTTGACATCACTTGCTCCCTAAATTTTAAACATTCATATAAGATACATTATCGCTATTTAAATCACAGCCAAAATATTTTATATTTTTATGGTAAATTGTACAACATCATCCATTATTGCCGCGAATGGGAAGATGTGAGAAAGCCGCGAAGATGTATTTTGTTTATTTTTTTCCTTTTCTTTATACCGTATGTTAGTTCAATTTAGCTTAATTCGTTTTTTTCCCCGTTGATAAAGGCTTCTGGACATGAAGTCGGAACATTCGGATTTCTTTGTTATTTAAAATTTGTTGCTTTTTTTTGTTTTGTTCAATGCTTTGGTCAGAATATTATGCCTCTTTTCACTATTTATTAAATTTTGTAAATGGAGAGGCAGTGTGGCCTAAGAAATGATTTAATTATGGATCATTTTTAGATATTGGTTAAAAACAAGGGGATCTGAATATGAAAAAAAAAACAGAAAAAAAAAATATCTGTCAAATATGTATTATGCAACAAGTCAATGCTGTCTAAGTTGATTCTTCCACACAGAGGGTTAGCCAACCTACGCCATTATTATTATTTTTTTTTCTGTCATACTACCTATGTTTTCCGCTCCGTTTGGCCCAAAATGAATAAATAATAAGTATGGATGATCTAAGTGAACAGCCATGTGGTCTTAAATTTTATAAACTCAACTAAAAAGAGATTTAAAAAAAGAAGAGGAAAAAGACTTTCGCTTCTAATTTTCGATATTAGTGAGTACCGTGAGTATACAGTGAGTACCGATCAATCTTTACCACTGATTCTTAATATACAACTACAACTACTACTACTACTACTACTAACAACTCACCGCAGCATCAGGCCACCTGAGGCCAACACAAGCACACACGCTCTTCCTCCATCCCAATCTATTCAAAGCCTCCCTCTTTACACCCTCCCAGAAAGTTTCCATTTCTTTTAAATCTTTCTTTATGACATTCTCCCACCCCAGACGAGAAAAACCTACTTTCCGTTTAGCTCTAGACGGTTGACCGAAAAGGACAATCTAAGGCAATCTGTCATCCTTCATCCGCAGAACGTACCCTAGCCATCTCAACCTTTCTTTCATTATAGCCCAAGAAAGCGGGATTGAACCACATTTTTCGTACAGCCTACTGTCTGAAATACGGTCAGTGACCCGGGTACCCCGAACAATCCGTAGGCAACTTTCTGGAAAACATCTAGCAAATCTTCATCCGCTTTTGGAAGCGTCCATGCTTCAGAGCCATATTTGACAACTGTCATCACTGTAGCTTCTAATATTCTAATTTTGGTTTGCAGATCTATCTTCCTATTCTTCAAAAGTTTTTTAACTGTGAGAAAACACCCTTAGCCTTGGCTATTCTACTTTTAACATCTTCATTGCTCCCACATAAGTGAAACTGCCCACCTGATCAATCCTTTCGTTACACAAAGTCACCTTTTCATCTTCACTTATTCCTAGCCTTAGTCACTTAGTCTTCTTAACATTAATTTTCAAACCTATTCTATCATCCTTAACTCGGAAAACCTCTAAAAGTTCATTTATTTTACTCATATTTTCATCTAGGATGCTTAAATTCGTCAGAATAATCTAAGTCCAGGAGAGTTCCCCCCCCCCCCATTTGATTCCATGGTCTCCCCTTGCCTTTCCTGTGCTCTTTAAGACAAAGTCCGTCAAAATGATCCATATAAAAGGGGATAGAACACAACCCTGCTTAACTCCTGATTTAATACAAAACCAGCTGTAAACCTATTTCCTACCTTAACCGCAGCAGTGTATTCTCGTACATAGCAGTAAGCACTTTAATGTATTTGTCTGGTATACCATACAAGGATAAGACCTTTGCTAAAGCTCTTCTATCAACAAAATCGAACGCTTGCTCATAATCTATAAAACTGAGAACCGAAGGTCTTTGACAAATCAGGCACTTCTCAATTATTAACCTAAGAGTGAAAATTTGGTCGACATATCCTCTACCTTTTCTTAAACCGCACTGTTCTTCTTTTAAAACTTTGTCTACAGCCTCTCTCAGTCTAAAAATTATGATATTACAAAGTAATTTGTAACCTACAGAGACCATACTAATGCCCTGATAATTACCACACTCACTTTTATCACCTTTCTCCTTTCAGTGGTTCTCCTAAAATCATTAGGTACTTCCCTGTTTTCAAAAATCATATTCATAATCTTCAGTAACTTATTTCTAATCTCAGAGCCACCATATTTAAGAAACACATTTACCACCCTACCAGCACCTGGAGCCTTATTATTTTTTAATCCTTTTAGTACTGTCGCTAATTCTTGCTCACAAATCTTCCTTCACATCCTATCAGAAACTTTTTCATTTTCCTCTATATTTTTTCCTGCAACTCTATCTCGGTTAAGCAAGTTCTCAAAATGTTCGGCCCATCTCGCTTTAGCTTTTTCCTTATCGCTAATTGCCACCCCATTCCTATCTTTAACTGGGACAAGTCCGGACTGATTACTCCCTCACAATGTATTAACATGCCAGTACAATATTTTACTATTATGCCGTCAAGCTGCATCTTACAGATCCTCGGCAATTTGATCCATGGCCTCCACTTCACACCTCTTTAGTTCATGTTTGAATACTTTCTCTACTTTCTTTTCATTCCTTTTGTTTTCTTTTTCGCTAATACGTATTCCTTGCTGCAGTCCTAACTTTCTTCCCTAAGACACCAACAGCAACTACACAAATTGTTTTTCTAAAATTATTCCAACCATCTTGCACATTGTCAATTTTAAACTCTTAAATTTAGTATTCAACTGTTCCTGAAAAGTTTCTCCCAAATTCTCATCCTGGAGTCTACCAGCATCATAACTTCCCGGGACGTAGATACCCTTCCGAAAATTTACGTTTTGGTTAGCCAATGCGAAAGCAAGACATAAGAAGAGTTTCGCATAGGAATTCTGGCAAATTCCTCTAGTGTAAAATTTCACCCCCTGGAAACTTCCCTCCCCATGGAAAATTATCTCCGAGGAAAATCCCACCAGCAGAAAATTCACCCACCCCCCAAAAAAATAATGTATACATACTTCCCAATAACAAAGACTATACGTAAACAATGGGCAAGTTTTGTAACTTAAAGACCTTTCCCCACGGGCTCTAGGGGTTCATGATATCTCCAAAGGTATAGTTAATTCGGCCTTTCAACTATGTTGAACAAAATGGCTATCTCAAAATTTTGATTGGACCATTTTGAGAAAAAAGCGGTGCAGGAGGGGGCCTAGTTGCCCTCCAATTTTTTGGGTCACTTAAAAAGGGCACTAGAACTTTTAATTTCCGTTCGAATGAGACCCCTAAAGGTATTCTAGGACTACTAGGTCAATACGATCACCCCTGGAAAAAAAAAAAATAAAAATAACAAGAAACAAATAAATACGCATCCGTGATCTTTCTTCTGGCAAAAAATTTAAAATTCTTAATTTTTTCAGATAGGAGCTTGAAACCTCTACAGTAGGGTTCTCTGATACGCTGTATCTAATGGTACAATTCTCATTAAAATTCTATGACTTAAGGGGTATTTTCCCCTTTTTTCGAAAATCAGGCAAATTTTCTCAGGCTCATAACCTTTCATGGGAAAGACTAAATATAATGAAACTTAAATATTTAAAATCAACATAAAAATTCGATTCTTTTGATATATCTACTGGTATCAAAACTCCGTTTTTTAGAGTTTTTTTTTTTTAGAGTTTCGGCTCCTATATATCCCCTCTGTCCACATCCTCTGCCCAATTTGCATTTTTGGAGTTTTGGAGAAAATCACAAAATAGGGACAGAATTTTTCCAATAGGTTTTTTAAAGTCCGTTTTCTTCCCATCTTGGAAGTTCGTCAATAGGACAAATTTTTTGAATTTTTGATAAGCCGTTTTCTGATTACGTTTGGTAATTCTTGCGTGTTTGCGCTAGTTTTTAGCTGAGGCAAATGGATAAGATCTGTTTCCATCACTGTAAATACTAGAGCGCATATGAAAACATATAAAAACAAATTCAGAGTCCGCCATTGAACGAGCCGAATCATGATTAAGGGTGTGGTCCTGAACTCGATTATCATTAAAGATAATTAATAATTTGTCATTTTCGTTGTTCATAATTGTGTGCTATAATGGATAACACACAATTATAAGCTATTTGTGTTACTATAAATTCAAACTGACTACAGTAGTAGCCCCTTTGACGTATCGTAAGCATTTTACGGTCAATTTTTTTTATATGCCAGTTCGGGATGAAAAGTTATAACTAATGATCTTTCAGGATACATGAGACATACCCTAAGGAAGATCTATCGACTTTACTGTAGATACTAGCTTTGGCAGAGAACAGCTGAAACGCTATCTCAAATATTTGGGTGCGAAATTCCTGGGCTATTTTCGTTAAATAAAAAAAAGATTATGCTCCCTCCCCCCCAGAAAAAAAACTAAGCGTACGGTGTGTCGGTTTCAGAAAATTCTCTAATGTCTTGCTCCAAATGGGCTCCCCCCTGCTCTCTTTTTTATTTCCCACAAGAAGCAGAAGATTGATGCAGCGTGAAGGCAGGGAGAGGGAATGCATATATAGACGAAACTGAGCGGAAGTTGGATCTAAAAAAGGAGCAAATGTGACTCCAATGTAATTTCCAGTTCAATGTAAAAACCTTACAATTCTTCTTAAACTGCTACTTAGAGGTGGACAACCCGTCATAACGGGCCTAAATTCTCCTTGGTGTGTGCACCCCTCTAATTAACCCTTATTTTTCAGATGGATTATTGGTGATGTTATGATTGTAAAAAAAACATAAAGTGTTTGAAATATATTTGGTATTCAGGAAAGCGCAAATGATGCAATAGATTTTAAAAAAGGCTTCCGCGTGAAGGGTGGCGGAACCCTACTCTCCTTTGTAGTAAACGCAGTCTTTATCTGCGTTTATATTTATAATAAGAGGGCAATTTTTAGAGATGCTATTTAGAAGTGGGCCATTAGAAAAATGTTTCCCCCTGCACAAGTTCAATATCAATTAAATTTGCAAGTATACAGTCATTCAAAGTTTGTATTTCTCCCCTCAGAACCCCCACCTAAACAACTTCTTCAAATTAAAAATCAAAAATGCATTTTCTCTCAAGTTTAATCCCCCCCCCCCAGTTCACTATCTTAAAAAACCACACAGTCTTCCTCAAACTGGTACTAAGCTGTGAAAATGCCAAACTTTTAATACAGTTTGCTTCAAATGGATTCTAGTTATTACCAAAAGAATTGGGGAAAACAAGAGTAAAAAAGGTCAATGATGACGTGATTTAGAGACAGAGCTGCATGCTTTCAGGTCCATATTTTGGAAAATTCAATCATGCCTCGACAAGCAGGTTAATTGTTATTTTTTATGCTTAACTCACCGATAGGACATTAGACGTCGCCTGAAATATTTAATAAGTAAATTTATAATTGAAACAAAAAAGCGAGAGAAAAAGTAGGAAAGAAAAAGGAAACTGACGTGTTTGAAGTGATAGAAACTACATGTGAACCTTAATACAACATATTGATGTTCAGATGTGGTCGATGTATCGAATACTAGGCTGTACTGTGGTTGGTTTTGGGAACCCGTTAACCTAGATTTTGGGCACAATTGATAGTTCATTGATCTTTGAGTTTTCTCTTGGGATAAATAGTACAATTGCTATACAATAGTACAAGAAATAGTAAAGCTCAAATTCATAAATTCAATTCAAATCCACGTTTAATACAAATTTTATCTACAGACTTTAAGCCTTTTTTAAAAGCTTTCATTGTCTTACCACTAAAAAAAAATGTTTTCACTCTGAATCGGTCATCTACAATTACAGCTAAATATTTTGTTGGGAGGGAGAGGTATATAATGAATACAGTTGGAACTGCAATAAAAGAGATAAAGATAAGCAAAAGGAGAAGAAATAAGAATAATAGAGAATTGTACAAACAATAAAAAACATTGATGTAACAGTAACAATACATCGTCGTGTCGATTTAAGAATTATTTTCATGCTTTCGAATGCAAAACCCTAAAATTTACTAATAACAACGCAAATATTAGAAACAAACCTTAAAAATTTTCTCCCGACGCCCTAATAAGTAAACAAGAATTGTTTTGCCTGCTACCCAGAAAAAATTTAATTTTATAAGACTAGAGAATGGCGCGGAGGAAGAGAGAGACGGAGAAAGAGTGAAAGAGAGAGTGACAGAGAGTGACAGAGAGAGAGAAAGAGAGATTTCATTTTTCAAAATTTTATTTTTAGTCTAAAAAATTTGAGGTTCTCAGGGTAGCAAGAATAAAAAGTTCTTCCCTATTTTCGCCCTTCAAATTGAGGATTGGCATACATACAAATGATTTTCGCTTATAATATTTAATTCCAGGTTCAGGCTTGCTTATCCTTCAAACAACCCAACTTCAAAACCTTACCCAATGCAGTCTTGAAGTAGTGCATTCGGAGGCAAAAATGTTTCTTCAAATTTTTTTAAAGTAGTTTCATTTACTCATTTTAATTTTTGGTAAATCTTAGAATCAATTTCACACCTCACTTTAAAGATACTAACGATTCTCGCTCTTAATAGCGAGACCCCGTCCACCCCTCTTTATTTAATTTCTTTTAAACCTATCAAATTAACACATAACAAGACGGAACATTTGAGAAAAAAATGAGACGGGGAACAAAGTAAAACAACAAAATGACAGAAAAAACTAAAAAGGGATCCAAAAATACGAAATAATAATAATAAATAAAAAAATGCAAATAAAATCACTGAGTCAGCAGATGGGACCAGTCAGATAAATCATCTTTTCTATTGTGAATCGCTTACAAACAACCAAAAACAATAGCGCAGTTTACAGCTGTCTTGAAGACTTGACCCAAAAACCATAGCCTCCTCTCTAAACGGGTAGGCTATTTCATCTCTCTTTTATCATACCGCAATATACAAAATAAAATAAAAACTATAAAAAAAAGATGTTTGTGAATTTATGAAAGCAATCAAATGAAGACAGAGTTTTAGAGGTCTTGAAGCAGCTCCAATACGATACAATGGAGCATAACTAGATTAAGCCTAAAAATGAAGCCAAATTGAAAATGAAGCCGTTGAAATATTAAAAAGTCGTTAAGGTCACTTATACTCGAACATATTCGAAAAACGGTCGAAAAGGGGAAAAAGAAGCGAAATTAGATGGCCGCCTCAACATCTAAGATACAAAACTCACGAAAAATAATACATAAAATAGGAAAAGATAAGGCAAATATTATGAAAAACTGCTAAAATTTGAACTCAAGTTAGTACCAGAGCTAAGAAAAGATAAATAATAAAAAAAAATAATTAATAAACGAATCCCCACTGTTTGGCACGTCCAAGTAAAATTATAGGCTGTCTTCGCTTTTTCTAAATTCACACTTTAAACCTTTGTTTTATGAATAAGTTAATAAATCCACTTTGCTATTAATTTGTTTCATAAATCAATAATATCATCTTAATACGCACTGCTAATCAGCTCTTTGGCCCGCATAACAAACAAGTCAATTTTTTTAGTTAAGCTCGGCACGGTAATACTATTGTGTCTTTGGCTCTAATACCCTTTAATTTCAATCAAAATCTGATGCCACCACCCCTCTACTCCTAAGAATAGATGTTACCTAAAGTTGCATTTAAAGGGTTTTAAATGGTGGAACGTCCATTAGTGGAGGATGGTGGAACGTCAGCCTCCACTAATGGCGGGGCTACCTCAAATACGGGCTGTTTTAGTACAGCAAAAACTATTTTTTATCTTGTTAAGATCACCATTGTGCAATAATTTTGGCAAAAAAAAAACAATTGCAGGGATCTGCAGGCTGACTCTATCTCCTACTCTAGACTCTAAACTCTATCTCTATTCCACATTTTAAATTTTAGAATAATTTGTTTAAGATAATTATGATGATTCTAAATGATCATATTGAAGATTTTATGGGTTCTTGCTTTAACCTAACCAGATAGGACTTGCTTAAGCGTGAAATTGTTATACTTAACATAACAAAAACGTTAAAGTGTAAAATATGAAATGAAAATTAAATGAAGGACAAACAAATAAAACATAAAATGAAGGTGTATAATATTTTTTAAATAAGAAAAAAGAACAAGAAAACAAAGAAAAAAAGAAAAAAAAGTCATTGACCAACACCAAGTCAGGAAAAAGGTGACAAGTGCATTTACCTTGGTATATCCGACGGGGGAGGGGGCAATCGAACTGGATCCTGGGATGCCTCCAACTGTTGTATTAATGCTGTTTGCTTATGAATTGCAGCGTCCGCGCTTGGTATGTAGACAATCCTTAAAGATAATAGAATAAGTAAATAAATAAACATTGGATAAAGTAAGGGAATTCTTAAGACCTTCAATTCTAAAAAACTATACTTATGTGCTCATACTTAAGCAGCTTTCAAAAATATGTATAGACTAGCTTACGCTTAAATAAAATTAATTTTTAATTAGAGGCTCTGAAGCCCCCCCCCCACCCTATATATAAAGAATCTCAAATCTGTTCATTATCCATATACAGAAAGCATACTATGAAAAAAGACAATTACACAAATTAACCACCCCGTCAATACACAGATTAGACCAAGAGAGCGGGTATGGAGGCAGAGAGAATTACAAGAATTGTTTGCTGGGGTGGGGGTATTCTAGAATGAAAAATAATTCCCGACCATTATTTTTGTTTCATTGGACAGAGATTCTTTGAAACGTTTCTAGGTTACTAACATTTCCTAGGGACAGCTACAGAATTAATGATTGGAGGACACCAACGAAACTACTATTTTTCGTCCTTCCACAACCTTAATTAGTGTAACGTTTGGCCTTCTGGGGAAGCGTACCTCTACCCTCCCCCCAAGATCTTCCCCAGCCTGTATCCCTCCCACAATACTAACCTTATTGTTTTCTAAGCTTTAACTAGAAAAATTAGGCAGCAAAATAATCGTATACTCCGAGTAAAATTTGAACGACAAGAATATATCGGAATAACTAAATTAAATAATTCAAGAAAACGACTAGGAAATAAACTTGAAAGGCTTCCTTCGCGCAGCAGCACCATAAACCAATTTTAAAAAGATATACTTCAAGGGAAAAAAGAAATATAAAATAATGAATTAGGGATCAACTTGTGTATGTTAATGTGAGGAAGAATAGTCACGTTACATGAGAGAAGAGAAAAGAAGAGAGAGAGAGAGAGAGAGAGAGAGAGAGAGAGAGAGAGAGAGAGAGAGAGAGAGGAGAGAGAGAGAGGAGAGAGAGAGAGAGAGAGAGAGAGAGAGAGAGAGAGAGAGAGAGAGAGAGAGAGAGAAAGAAAGAAAGAGAATTTGCTCAATTTTGGTCCGAAGCAGAAGCAAATGAAATATTCTTCCACAAGAAGACTTTAATTTCATCAGATGATTGGAAATCCTGTGAGATTTCCTCAGGTGATCGGAATGCAATAAGTAGTATTGAACGCGGAGCTAGGCCTATATTTAGTTTTATAGGGGGTAGGCTAGTCAACTTGGACTTCCGATACAAATTTAATTACTAAAGCAGTAAGGAATAAAAGAGCATATAATATTGTCTACTTTCCAAAATTTAAAATTCCTTGCGATACTATTAGACTTCGCTCTATGTCAGATTAAATAAAAAAAAACAAGTTTTTTTCAACAGAAAGTAAGAAGCAAAATTAAAGCTTAAACGAACAGAAATTATTTCATATATTAGGGGGGTTGTTCCTCCTTAACACTTCGCTCTTTACGCTAAAGTTTTTTAGTACTTTTAAAGAGGCTTCTTATTGTTCTAATTAAACGAACACAGTGCTTCATGAGTCGTTCTTGAAGAATTGGGACGGAATTCAAACTTTAGCTTAAAGAGCGAGGTGCTGAGGAGGAGGAGCCCCCCCCATATACGTAATAATTTCTGTTCGTTTTAAGTTTTAATGTTGTTCCTTACTTTCAGTTGAAAAAAAAAACTTGTTTTTATTTAATTTTTGATCATTTTTTTTAATAATGCCAGGAAATATGGATACACCTTCACAGAAAAATCCCTCATCCCCACGGGTATATCCTCTTGATAATTCAATCCTGGTGAAAATTCAACCCGGACAATTATCCTAGACCTCTCCACGCGTTAAATTGAGTCGGCAAATAGAAAGCAAGACAGTAGGCAATAAGAAGAATTTCTTACACGAATTATGGCAAATTCCCCTTGAAAATTCACCCCCTGGGAACTTCCCTTACCATGAAAAATTATCTCCGTGGAAAATCATAACAGGAAAAAATTCCCCCCCCCGAAAAATGTAGGCATACTTTTCAATAACAAATACTGTACGTAAACAATGGGCAAATTTTGTAACTTAAAGACCCTTCCCCAGGAGCTGCGGGGGGTCAAGATATCTCAAAAGGCATAGTTATTTGGCCTTTTAACTATGCTGAACAAAATAGTTATCTCAAATTTTGATCGGATGATTTTGAGAAAAAAAGAGACATGGGAGGGGGCCTACTTCCCCTCCAATCTTTTTGGTCACTAAAAAAGGGCATTAAAACTTTTAATTTTCGTTCGAATGAGCCCTTTCCCGATATTCTAGGACCACTTGGTCAATACGATCACCCTTGAAAAAAGAAAGAAAAAAAAGAAGCAAATAAACACGCATCTGTAATCTTTCTTCTGGCAAAAAATACAAAATTCCACATTTTTCCAGATAGGAGCTTGAAACCTCTACAGTAGGGTTTTCTGATACGCTAAATCTGATGGTGTGACTTTGATTAAGATTCTATGACTTTTAAGGGGTGTTTCCCCCTTTTTCCGAAAATAAGTCAAAGTTTTTCAGGCTCGTAGACTTTGATGGGTAAGACTAAACTTAATAAAACTTATATATTTGAAATAAGCATAACAAGTTATCTTTTGATATATCTATTGGTATCAAAATCCGTTTTTAGAGTTTCGGTTACTGTTGAGCCGGGTCGCTCCTTACTTACAGTTCGTTACCACAAACTGTTTTATACAATTGTCAAGAGCGTATACAAACAAAATACAAGAAGAAGAAAAGGGAAAGTTTTCTACATGATAGTGGAATGCGAACTTTAAATGGATATTTCGACCTTATATCCAAGGGCCGTCCTCGTAAAAACAAATAAAAAGAAGTGTAAAAGAAACTCATTTTACAATAGTATCATTACTTCAGGGAAATTTAACCTAGACTGGTAGATCAAGTGAGTTGAAAAAAGGCAAATCATTCGATTGTAATAATAGTATTTATAAACAGGCTTTCTATGCTAATCTTGCCTTTTTGGCAGTTAGCCTCAAAGGCCTTTCTGTAACAGGTTCAGTGGTATTGATACTGGTTTTGTAATATAATTTGTTAAATCATTTTAATTAAATTTGTGCATAAGACATTTAGTGAGTACTCCCCAAATCATTATTTAAAGAAATAATATTATTTAGTTTGAGGCTAACTTCAATTACTTCTCAAACAAACGTTTTTATGCCTTAATCATTGCTAATAAGGGATGTTTCTTCAAAAAGTATTTTATGGCTAGGGTTACCAAAAATATGGCCGCTTAAAGCAGAATCAAAAGAAATACAAGTACTTTTAGAATTTAAAGCTTTACTTGTATTGTCTTTGTGCTGTCGTAAGCATTTTTCTAGATTTTGATGGGTCCTACCAAAACCCCATGCAAACTTTTTTTAAATTTGTAGTGACTTTTGGGATATATGGAAGATAGATTATATTTGAGGACTTGGCGGGTGCCTCATATGATAAAAGACACTTGATTCTACGGGAGTGCCTTTTTAGTCTACGGCTGATTGTATCAAACAGTTCGTGGTAACGAATCAAACAGTTCGTGGTAACGAACTGTAAGTAAGGAGCGACCCGGCTCAATGGTAACCGAAACTCTAGAAAATGGGTTTTTGATACCAATAGATATTTCAAAAGAATCAGATTTCAATGCTGATTTCAAATATATAAATTTCATCAAGTTTAGTGCTACCCATCAAAAGTTACACGCCAGAAAAAATTTGGCTGATTTTCAAAAAAAGAGGGGAAGACCCCCTAACAGTTATAGAACTCTATTGATAAGGATACCATCATATTCACCGTATCCGAGAGCGCTACTGTAGAGGTTTCAAGCTCTTATCTACAAAAGTGTGGAATTTTACATTTTTTGCCAGAAGAGAGATCACGGGTGCGTGTTTATTTGTTTATTTGTTTGTTTGTTTTTGTTTTTTTTTTCCCCAGGGGTGATCGTATCGACCCAGTGGTCCTAGAATATCGTGTGAGGGCTCATTGGAACGGAAATTAAAAGTTCTAGTGCCCGTTTTGAGTGACCAAAAAAAAATGGAGGGCAACTAGGCCCCCTCCCACGCTCATTTTTTTTCCAAAGTCACCCGATCAAAATTTTGAGATAGCCATTTTGTTCAACATGGTCGAAAATATGATAACTATGTCTTTTAGGATGACTTAATCCCTCGAAGTCCCCAGAGGGAGGGCTAAAAGTTATGAACTTTACCCAATGTTAACATGTAGTATTGGTTCTTGGGAAGTATACAGAAGTTTTCAGGTGGTTTTTTTTTCTGGTAGTGGGAGGGAAGGATAGGTTGGGGGTTATGTTGGAGGAACTGTTCGTGCTGGAAGTGTTACTTGGGGAAAGGAAATTGCCATGAAGGGGGCGCCGGACTTGCCATCATTACTTATTGGGTATTGGGACGGATACAACCATTTTCAGTAAGGATTTTTTCTGAAGGGGGGGGCTAGAGGAGGGGGTTTCTTTGGAGAATATTTCCGTAGAGGATGTTTCTGTGGGGCCAGGGACATGTCTATGACGGGGGCGCCGGAGTTCCAAGCATTATTTAAAAAACGAGCAGAAATTAAATAAAAAAAAAAGTTTTTTCAACTGAAATGTAAGAAGGAATATTAGAACTTAAAACCAACAGAAATTATAACGTATGTGAGGGGGTTTTCCCCCAAGTCAATACCTCGCTCTTTACGCTACAGTTTTTTTTTTAGTGCTTTCAAAAGATCTATCTATTCTAATTAAACGGCCTTTGTGATTCAGGGGGTTGTGAATAAAAATTTTTTTTAACTTTTAACGTAAAGAGCGTGGTATTGACTAAGGGGAGAACCCCCTCATATACGTAATAACATATACGTAATAAACAAAACAATAAAAAAAAACAAGTGATGTGGCTCAATAGTAATCGAAACTTTTAAAAACGGAATTTTGCTGTCAATAAATGTATCAATAGAATGTGTTTATAATGCTGACTCTAGATATATAAATTTTATTAAGTTTAGTATTACTCATCAAAGGCTACGAGCCTGAGACAATTTACTCGATTTTTTAAAGAGGGGGGAAACATCCCCTACAAGTGAAAGGATTTTAATGAAAATCACACCGTCAGATTCAGCGTATCAGAAAACCCTATTACATAGGTTTCAAGCTCATATCTGCAAAAATCTTCAACTTTGTATTTTTTGCCAGAAGAAAAATACACGAATATAGAAGTTAGTTACTTAAGTTAATTTGTAAAGACATCCATTTAGCAAAAGAAAAGTAAAATTTTTATGCAAATAAAAGCTGCATTAACTAAAAAACGATCAGAAATAAAATAAAAACCACAATTTTTTTAAACTGAAAGTAAGGAGCGACCGTAAAAATTAAAAAGAACATAACTTATTACTTTTAGGAAAGGGGGTGTCCCCGCCTCAACGCCGCTCTCTGTACGCTAAAGTTTAACTATGTCTCACAACTTAATTTTTTAAAACAATAAATAGCGTAAAGAGCGAGGCTTTGAGGAGGGAACATCCCCTTTCATATACGGAATAATTACATTTCAACTGAAATGTAAGAAGGAATATTAGAACTTAAAACGAACAGAAATTATAACGTATGTGAGGGGGTTTCTCCCCCAAGTCAATACCTCGCTCTTTACGCTACAGTTTTTTTGAGTGCTTTCAAAAGAGCTATCTATTCTAATTAAACGGCCTGTGTGAGTCAGGGGTTTGGGGCTGGCCCCTCCTCAACGTCTAGCTCTTTACACTAAAGTTTGACTCTGTCTTACAACTTTATTTTCTAAAACAACAAAAAACTTTAGCGTAAAGAGCGAGGCGTTGAGGAGGGGACAGCCCCTTTCATATACGGAATAATTACATTTCAACTGAAATGTAAGAAGGAATATTAGAACTTAAAACGAACAGAAATTATAACGTATGTGAGGGGGTTCTCCCCCAAGTCAATACCTCGCTCTTTACGCTACAGTTTTTTTAGTGCTTTCAAAAGAGCTATCTTTTCTAATTAAACGGCCTTTGTGATTCAGGGGTTTGTGAATCAAAAGTTTTTTTTAACTTTTAAAGAAACGCGCGGGTACTTGACTAAGGGGAGAACCCCCTCATATGCGTAATAACATAGACGTAATAAAAAAAAACTATAAAAAAACAAGCGATACGGCTCAATAGCAATCGAAACTTTTAAGAACGGAATTTTGATGTCAATAAATGTATCAAAATAATGTGTTTATAATGCTGATTCTAAATATATAAATAAAAAAAAACAAGTTTTTTAAACTGAAAGTAAGGAGCGACATTAAAACTTAAAACGAACAGAAATTATTCCGTATATGAAAGGGACTGTCCCTCTCACGCCTCGCTCTTTACGCTAAAGTTTTTTATTGTTTTAAAAAATAAAGTTGTGAGACACAGTCAAACTTTAGCGTAAAGAGCGAGGCGTTGAGGAGGGGACAGTCCCTTTCATATACAGAATAATTTCTGTTCGTTTTAAGTTTTAATGTCGCTCCTTACTTTCAGTTTAAAAAACTTGTTTTTCTTATTTAATTTCTGATCGTTTTTTAGTTAATGCAGCTTTTGTTTTGGCTCGCCGTCATTGAAACCCTTCATATACGGAATAATTTCTGTTCGGTTTGATATACGTATATGAAGGGGTTCCCCCCTGGTCTCTTTACGCTAAAATCACAAAGGCCGTTTAATTAGAATAAAAAGATCTTTTGAAAGTACTAAGAAAAACTTTACCGTAAAGAGCGAGGTATTGACGATAGGGTGAACCCCCTAATATATGTAATAATTTCTGTTAGTATAAGTTTTTCATGTTCTTCCTTACTTTCAGTTGCACAAATGTTTTTTTTTTTTTATTTAATTTCTGATCGTTTTTTAAATAATGCTGGAAAATTCGGTACCCCCTTCATGAAAAATTCCCATCCCCATGCAAAATTCCTCTATGGAAAGATCCTCCCATGTAAACCCCTCCCCCAGCCCCCCCTACCAGAAAAAATCCACCCGGAAAATGTCTGTATCCTTCGCAATAACCTATACTATATGTAAACAATAGGCCCTGCCCCTCCCCCAGCCAATCCCGTTTTATAGAGTTTCGGTTATGAAGGAGGCTGTCCCCGCCGCAACGCCGCGCACGTTTCGCTAAATTTTTTTTTTTGTTTTAAAAAATAGAGTTGTGAGAAAGTCAAACTTTAGCGTAAAGAGCGAGGCGTTGAGGAGGGGACAGCCCCTTCATATACGGAATAATTTCTGTTCGTTTTAAGTTTTAACGTCGTTCCTTACTTTCAGTTAAAAAAACTTGTTTTTTTTATTTAATTTTTGTACGTTTTCGAATTAATGCAGGTTTTGATTTTGGCTCACCGTACATGAATAATTAAAACAAAATTTGCATATTATATTTGGTTAAATGGCTTTCTCGAAACTTGTTTAATTTTATTTACGAACGTTTTTATTAGTAATAAATATACGTAACTTAGAATTAACTTACGTAACGAACTTCTATATTCATAAATTTTTAACACGTATATTAGGGGGTTCGCCCCCTAGTCAATACCCTGCTCTTTAAACTATAGTTCGAATTTTTTTTTCCAGTTCTTTAAAAATGACCTCTTAATCACAATCAGTTGATCAGTTGAAAAACTTGTTTTTTTTTATTTAATTCCTGATCTTTCTCATTAATAATGCTGGGAAATCCGGCGCCCCCTTCATAGCAATGTCCCTTCCCCCCTGACAGCGTCCGTCATGGAAAGATCCTTCCATATAGCCCCCCCCCCTCGCCTTCCCCCACCTACCAGAAAAAATCTCCTCTGAAAAAGTCTGTATACTTCCCAATAACCAATACTATATGTTAACATTGAGTAAAGTTCATAACTTTCAGCCCTCCCCCCGGGGACTTTGGGGGATTAAATCATTCTAATAGTTATTTTTATCATGTTTTCGACCATGCTGAACAAAATGGCTATCTCAAAATTTTGATCGGGTGACTTTGGAAAAAAAATGAGCTTGGGAGGGTGCCTAGTAGCCCTCCATTTTTTTTGGTCACTTAAAAAGGGCACTATAAATTTTAATTTCCGTTCAAATGAGTCCGCCTACGATATTCTAGGACCACTGGGTTGAAACGATCACCCCTGGTAAAAAAAAAAAAAAAAAAAAAAAAAAAAAAAACAAATAAACACGCATCTATGATCTTTCTTCTGGCAAAAATGGATAATTCCACATTTTTGTAGATAGGAGCCTGAAACCTCTACAGTAGGGTCTTCTGATACGCTGAATATGATGGTGTGATTTTCATTAAGGTTCTATAACTGTTAGGGGGTCTTTCCCCTTTTTTCGAAAATCAGCCAAATTTTCTCAGGCACGTAACTTTTGATGGGTAAGATTAAACTTAATGAAACTTATATATTTGAAATCAGAATTAAAATCTGTTTCTTTTGATGTATCTATTGGTATCAAAATCCCGTTTTTTAGAGTTTCGGTTACCATTGAGCCGGGTCGCTTCTTACTTACAGTTCGTTACCACGAACTGTTTGATAAATTTTATTAAGTTTAGTATTACTCATCAAAGGCTACGAGCCTGAGAAAATTTACTCGATTTTTAAAGAGGGGGAAACATCCCCTACAAGTGAATGAATTTTAATGAAAATCACACCGTCAGATTCAGCGTATCAGAAAACCCTATTACATAGGTTTCAAGCTCATATCTGCAAAAATCTGCAACTTTGTATTTTTGCCAGAATAAAAATATACGAATATAGAAGTTAGTTACGTAAGTTAATTTGTAAAGACATCCATTTAGCAAAAGAAAAGTAAAATTTTGATGCAAATAAAAGCTGCATTAACTAAAAAACGATCAGAAATTAAATAAAAAAAACAAGTTTTTAAACTGAAAGTAAGGAGCGACATTAAAACTTAAAACGAACAGAAATTATTCTGTATATGAAAGAGGCTGTCCCCTCCTCAGCGCCTCGCTCTTTGCGCTAAAGTGTGACTCTGTCTCACAACTTTATTTTTTAAATCAATAAGAAACTTTAGCGTAAAGAGCGAGGCGTTGAGGAGGGGACAGCCCCTTTCATATACGGAATAATTTCTGTTCGTTTTAAGTTTTAATGTCGCTCCTTACTTTCAGTTTAAAAAACTTGTTTTTTTTTATATAATTATTATTAAAGACAATAGGATACCCGTTTCCAAAAAGTATGTCTCTGATAAAGTTTAAATTCTTGTGTGATATAAGATTCAGAGCAAATGTTTAGGGCACGATCGACGAGAGAGGTTACAACAGATCTTTTAACTTGTAGACGGTGAATTGATTTAAAATGAAGGTATCTGTTGTTCTGTGTGTGTTTTCATAGATGGTAAAACCCAGTCTACAAATTCTACGAGTAGTTAATACATACAACAACGGTGATTTACTTGCAATTTCAATTTCTAAGCTAAACTGTAAGTTTCTATCATATGTATCAAGGTGATCTAAAAAGTCCCTAAGTTCATCTTCCCCATAATTCTAGAGTGATATTACGGCATCCATGTAACATCCCCAAAAGATATGTTTAAAAAAAATATGAATTTAAAGCTCAATTCTCGAGGTTTCTACATAAATATTCGCCTGTAACCCGGATAGAGTAGCCTCCATTGGTAGACCCTTTATTTGGTAACAAAGAGAATTACAGAATTAAAAATACATTGAATACTTATTGGCAATGATTTAGACATAAAACAGGTTGTTTGAGAAGCAATCGAAATCAGACTCGAATTAAATAATAATATTTCTTTAAATAGGGATTTGGTGGAAAACTCACTGAATGCCTTTGGCGCTAAAGTGCAACTTCGGCCCATTTGGGCTTGTGATAGCCGTTTTTCAGAAGTAACTCTTATCTTATCTTAGATGCCTTATACACAAATTCAATTAAAAATTACTTAGCGAATTCTATTACAAAACTAGCAAGCAACACCACTGAACCTGTTACGGAAAGAAATTTGAGGCTAGCTGGCAAAAAGGCAAGGCAAGATTAGCATTGAAAGCTTGTTTTTAACTACTTTAATTTCACTCGACTGAATTTTATTTTTTCACCTCACTTGATGCACCAGTCCTGGTTGAACTTCGCGAAAGCAGGCATCCTGAGACCCTTTATAAAAGATCCCTGCCTTAATGATCGTATTCTAATGTGAGTTTTTTTTATATTATTTTCCATTTTTTTTGCTGAGGATAGGCCTTGGATATAGGGTCGCAATATTTATTTAAGATTCGCATTCCACTGTCTTATAGGAAAAATTTTCCCTATTGTTTATAATGGAAAGGACCGTATCCACGAGGACGAGGGCCTCACTTCTCTGATTCATAAACTAGTTTTAAAAATGCAAGTAATAGAAGCTAAGTCTCCTAAAAAGCTAGAGTATTTGTCCTACTCGAAAATTGGTTTTAAAAAAATGCAGGTGAAAACAACCCTTACTTGAGACCGTTAGACAAAGTCCAAGGGAGATGAATCCCTTATTCTTCTGGTACCTCCTCCCTCCTGAACAGAAATTTTTACAGCAAACCCCCGACGCGAATAAACTCCTGGATACGATCCTGATCACTGTGCTTCCCTTTTGAAGTCACTAACCTCCTTTTGAGTTAGAGCATTTCAAGTGAAGGGCGACTCTTTCAATGCTTATTGTAATAAAATTGGACAATAATAAAAGAATTCGGGGGGGGGGGGGTAATAAATAACTCAAAAACAAATTTTATTTGACAATTTAAATAAGAAGTGCACAGCAATCCGACACAATTTAGGATTTCAGGGGAGGGGAAATGTCTCACAAACCAGGGGGGAGAGGTAAAGAGAACTATCGAATATCTTCCCCTCACCCAGGATCGCCTCATTAGATACCTCATCAGAATTTCATATCGAATCATGAAATTAGAATCAAGAATCCTGAATTAAGTTAACATGTTTAGTTGTTTGCTACAGAACATGTCGAATACATTCTTTGCCTCTAAAAGCCCTCAGTACATGTCTCATGAGAATTTAAATTATACTGGTAGCACTCGTTCAAAACATATTTCAATTTTTGCCTTAGTTTCGAACCTGGATTTCCTTTTTTATCCTTTTCTTGCACCTCAACTTCATATTTCTTTTATATCCACTGATTCAAATATTCAGAGTTCAAAAAGAAGGCTACTAATAACCGTCATGTGCTTGTTAAAAATAGTACCCCCTCTCCCCACCCCATCCTCCAAATTCTTGCAGCTATAAAAATCGTACACCCAGAAAATAGGGAAATTACCTGAAACTATCTGTGAGGTTCGTAAAATAAAAATAAGAATAAGTTAGCACTGACATGAAACGAAAAAAAAAAAAAAAAAATCAGTCAAAACTAAAAAGGTAAATATTGAAAACAACAGGTTAAAAGCCAGTAGGAAGAAAAGGAAGAAGAAAAACAATTAAATGAAACGAAGGCGTATCACAGCGTTAAAAAAAGCAACGAATTTAAACAATAACAATAAAAAAGGGAAAGAATCTAAATCAAAAAGAATTAAAAGAAAAAATCAAACCAATATATAGAAGAACTATTCCATGTAAAAACCTCGGAATTAGAATATACAATCAAATAAATAATATTATCAATCAATAAATAAAATCAATTAACTACTCCTCTCAGCAACACGGGCAAATATTCGTTTGATTGTTGTTGTTGTTCTTCTTCCTACTGGCCATAGTTGTTCTTCTTCTTCCTACTGGTCATTTACATGTTGTTTTCAAGATTTACTTCTTTTATTTTGTCATGGAGGAACAATTCGCCTTTGGACCTTTTGAAAAATACACTCATATGTGATACGCCTATACATATTTGTCTTTTTAATAGGTAATTCTGACTTATTTTTATCCAATTTTTAAGCAAAAAATTTATTTTTTGCACGTGTATTAGCCATAAGCGTGTATAAAACAATACTACTGCATTTTACGCAAAAATAAACGATTGCCGTCTATAAAATAGATTCGTAAAACTTACGAGATGTCAGTGCTGACCAGCTGAGTCCTACGGAGAACTGCCCGAGCTTGTGCGTTCGTAGCAAATCGCATGCTTTCATTATTGACCGTAATGATATAATCTCCAGGGCGAAGTCGGTTATCTTTCCAGATGGCTCCATTTTTCGTAATTCCTGTTACAGTTACTCCATTTACGCCTTGATCAACAACTTCAACACTTATTCCTGGAATAGAAGCAAGGAAATAAGCAAATTAAACACGAGCGCCATCTTATAAGAATCTTTCAGGGAGTAACGAAGGGCGTTGATAAGACAGAGCAGGCCGTCACTGCAACCTAGCAAGAATGAACTTAAGACAATTGTAGCCAAAAAAAAAAAAAAAAAAAAAAAAAAAAAAAAAAAAAAAAAAAAACTCTTTAAAAAGTGTATGGTGATAAAAATTGTCATTTGCAGCTCATTCAGGAGTTGGTAGTTATTACTTTAATTATTGATAGTAGTAAAAGTTTGTTTAGAAAACAAAAATATATAGGTATTTCAGAAATATCCTAAAACCACTCAAAAATGGAGTGGGATTAAAACAAAAGATACATCATTGGAATCGCCATAGCCGAAAACTCCGCAAATGATAATTTTGATCAACAAGGGTAATCACTTTTTAGTATGGATAGCATTCTCACCACTAGTAGTGAACTGGAACATCATAGAGAGCTATTTAACGACTCATTTGAAAGGAAATTACAATATCTACGTTCTTTTTTAAGTAACAAATAAATTGTCAAGGGTTACTCGTTCTAAAAAAAGGGTGTTCAGCCCTATTAATATGAGAGACTATGTGGTTTGATAATCCCTTCAAGACAGGCAGTTTCCTTAGATTAAATTTTAAATAGCCCTCAATGGGGGAGGGGGAGAGAAAAGCCGAACGTCCCAAGATCGGGCCACGATAAGATTATAAAAATGCCTATAAAATTTTGGAGTTATCTTCCAAGATTCCAGAAACAGAACTTCAAACAGATAGGACGGAGCAATTGCTACAGCAACGCTTTTACTGGCCTCAGACGGCTTAACGCCACGAAGAAATTAAAAAGCTATGCTTGTACCCCTCAAAAAAAAAAAAAAATCCGTTAGCAACTCGTAGCTCGAGATTTTCTAAAAATAATTATACGAATATAGACTAAGGTCTTTAAGTAAATTTAAAAGTAAGAAGTCCTTAGGTCGTGGAGACCCCGATGCAAAAGAAATAGAAAGGAAAATTCAGTTCCCCCCAAAAAACGGGTCAGAAATTTTTCTCTGATTGACTTGAAACTTTCAAGAAACGTTGCTTCGATTATGAAAAGCAATGAAAAAATTTATAAAAAATAAAAAATATGAAACTTCCAATGTTGTCAATAGTGGCTACAGAGTTCTCATACATTTGAATTTCACTGCAGAATTTCCACCCATAACCAACACCTTTTCCGGGAGTTAATTGAATATTTTCAAAATTATTCAAATTTTCATATGCTAAAATGAGTATATTTTGTATACTTAAAATGAGCATAAATAATAGATTTTTCTGTTACATATTTCGTTATCAAAACGGCAGTTTTTGGAGTATCAGTTTCTAAATATCGATCCCCTGAAAATGGAAAGGTCAAAAAAGGAAAGGTCAAAAAAGGAACAATTGTTTTCTCTGTCCGGGTAAAAACTTCCCTGTCCGGGAAAATGGAAAGGTCGAAAATGTGAAAGGTCAAAAAAGGAACAATTGTTTTCCCTGTCCGGGTAAAAACTTAAATACCATGTCATATTGGGTAGCCAAAAGAGAGACACGAGCGGCTCTCTCGAACTTTATGACCTCTTTCAATAATTCTAGCGTTGTTTTTAAAGCTTTTTTCTTTTTCTTGTTCTGTAGAATATTCAGCACATTTCTTCGAACTAATGACAAAGGGACAAAGTAGCCTTAATAAACATGGTAAAAAAAACACCTTTAAAACACCCTTTTTCTGCTCTCCAATAAAATTTATGTCAAGTTACATGGAGTCTTTTGAAATTCAGCAGTTGATCCATAAGGAACGAACGTCTGCCTTTTTTATTTTTTGCATTACTAAGTCTGCCTAGTTCCAAATGAAATATCTACGGCTTATCAAATCAATAAGGTAAAACGATTGATATTTAAATGGAGAAGTAAGTATAGAAATTCTAATAAAAATAAGTTTAAACAGCAGGAATAAAGGATTCTTTATACAATTCTGAAAAAGTCATGCCAGCTTTGCCTTTCACACAGACTATCTGTCTTGGCCTTACTCTTATTAGCAATGGCTCTCAAGTTTTTCATCACTTCCACCAAGTTGATTTTAATTCAGTATCCAGGGGATTAACTGTCAGATTAATCACCAGGATACTACTGGGGGTGGCCAAGTTCCAATCCGTAAGAGGTAGCTTGAATACATTATTGCACATATTTTTCTATAAAACAGATATTCCACTAATATAAGTTTTATCAGACGACTGTAAAGTCAACTCTATTCTATATTTCCTAAGAACCACCTTAATCGAATTTGCCAATTTTACTTTATCAGCCAGATATGATCCAGTTATGGCTGGAAAAAAATTTATGTTAGGTAACATAGAGCTTTTTGAATTAGGGCAGCTGATCTATAAGGAAAGAACATCTACCTTTTCCTTTTTGCATTACTAAGCCTGCGCAGTTCTAAATGAAATATCTACGGCTTACTAAATCAATATGATAAAACGATTGATATTTAATAAACAGGTAAGTAAAGAATTTCTAAGAAAAATTAATTTAAACGTTAGGTAAAACAATTAGAAAAAACCAGGTCAAAAATCAAGTTCGGAAAGCTTAAACCACCTGAACTAAAGGTGTAATGAGACAAATAATATAGCAAAATATATAAAAATAAAACATAATAACATACATATTACTAACACAGGATATAATATTTAATAATAATATACAGCATCTATTACCGTAATACAATGGTTGGGTTGGTCTATATCATTCTAAAGGTCTGCAACATTTAACAATAAAATAATAACATAGACAAGCACAACAAAATACCAGAAATGCTTGATTTGATGTGTAATTGACTACCCTGAGAAATAATTTAGTAGTTAACTATTAATCACTACTTAGGTAGTTATTTTTTACATTTTTAAAATATTTTAATAACAATTGCCCATTCTCGTGATTCCAAATTATTCTGCATCAATTTTCAGGTTTCTAGATTGATTAATTTAACTTACTTTTCGGTATAAAGAAAACCTGCAAAGACAATGATTAAATATCTTAGGCTACACTACCTTTCCAATTATAAATGAAATATGAAAGTATATAAAAACGGATACATTTTCAATTAAGACAGTGAATAAAATAATAAAGCCCAAATTATTTAGTTTCCCATCTGGTAACGCTTGTCAATAGATGGAAAAAACAAATTAAATATGATTTATTAATTAAAAGTTTTAACTGGTGCTTTTACCTTTCTATATGTTCGTTCTAAGTATAAATAGAAAGACAGAACGGTGTAAAAAATAAATTTTCATAGTATTTCAGTAACCTTTCAGACTTAGGAGGCCATCAACTAGAAAAAAAAATTAAAAACAATTTTCAACAAAAAAGAAGAAAAAGTAAATACAAGACATACCGAGCTGATCTGAACCTTTCTTAACTTTGATTGTACGCTCTAAAGCAGAAGGAAGGGGAACAATATCCACGGGCCATCCGCTCAGTTGATCTATTGCACCCTGGGTCGAACTTACCCCGCCAATGAGTCGTTCAGTAGCCACAGGGGGCAGCAACGGGTTAATCTTAAAATTAAAACATAAAACTTTATTTTATTAATATTTCACTCAGAGGTTATATTTCATCTAACGAACATAATACATATGCTTTTTAACCAAAAAGCGAAGCGTTTTTTCCACACTACTTTGAAATATTCGGAATTTATCTAAGCCCCCCCCCCCCTAGGAAGAAGATCTTGCGTAGATGCTTATTATTGGGTGGACACAAATGGGATGTAGCCTCCATAAATATAAAACTTATCTTTGTCCTCTTTAATCCCCAGTATAATACCAAGGTTGGCTATGTTCAAGTTTTATCAGACAAGTGTAAAGTCAACTTATTTCCTATGAACCACCTTAATCAAATTTGCCAATTTTGCTTTATCAGCCAGATAAAATCCAGATATTGCAGAAAAAATAAATTTTACAGTCGGAAAATTTAATTTTGTTGCACACCCGAAAAATCCCACCAGTAAAATAAGAATTACCCAAGAGATCACCGCATTTTTGCTAAATAAAGCAAATTCTATTTCCCGTAAAAACCATTCTCAAATGGCAAGAGCGAATAAAACAATGTCTACAGGTATGACAAATGATAATATAAAACATCAAACAGTTCGTGGTAACGAACTGAAAGTAAGGAGCGACCCAGCTCAATAGTAACCAAAACTCTAAAAAACGGAATTTCGATACCAGTAGATACGTCAAAGATACAGAATCGAATTTTTATGCTGATTTCAAATATATAAGTTTCATCAAGTTTAGTCTTGCTCATCAAAAGTTACGAGCCTGAAAAAATTTGCCTTATTTTCGAAAAAAGAGGGAAAACCCCCCTAAAAGTTATAGAATCTTAATGAAAATCACACCTTCAGATTCAGCGTATCAGATAACTCTACTCTAGAAGTTTGAAGTCCTATCTGCAAAAATGTGGAATTTTGTATTTTTTGGCAGAAGCAAGATCACGGATGCGTGTTAATTTTTTTGTTCCAGGGGTGATCGTATCAATCCAGTGGTCCTAGAATATCGGAAGAGGGCTCATTCGAACGGAAATAAAAGTTCTAGTGCCCTTTTTAAGTGAACAAAATTTGGAGGGCAACTAGGCCCCCTCCCACGCTCATTTTTTTACTAAAGTCACCCGATCCAAATTTTGAGATGGCCATTTTGTTCAGCATACTCGAAAATCTAATAAATATGTCTTTGAGGATGACTTTTCAGTAGAGATTTTTTCTGGTTGGGGGAGGGTCGGATGGGGGGGCTACGTGGGAGGATCTTTCCATGGAGGATGTTTTCATGGGGGAAGGGACATTTCTATGAGGGGGTGCCGGATTTCCCAGCATTATTGGAAAAACGATCAGAAAATTAAATAAGAAAAAAAAGTTTTCAACTGAAGGTAAGGAGCAACATTAAAACTTAAAAAGAACAGAAATTATTACGTATATGAGGGGGTTCTCCCCCTAGTCAATACCTCGCTCTTAACGCTAAATTTTTTTTTAGTACTTTTAATAAAACTTCTAATTAAACGGCCTTTGTGATTCAGGGGTCATTCTTAAAGAATTGGAACAAAATTCGAACTGTATGGAACGGTAATTGGAAGTCAGAAGTTTTAGTGCTGTTTTTAAGAGTCAAAAGTGAATGGAGGGAAATCAGCCCCCCCACAAGCCTATCATTCCCCAAATCACATCCGATCAAAATTTTTAGAGAGCTATTTTGTTCAGCATTGTTGAAAAGTCCTATAATTATGTCTTTGGGGATGTCATTTCCCCACATAGTATTCAGGAGAAGGGCTGTAAGTTAGGCAATTCGTTCACTGTTTACACATAGTGTATGTTATTGAGAAAAGTATGCATGTTTGAACTTTACTTTTCAAGGAGACGAAGGGCATTCAGATGATCTTTCAGAAAATGTTGAGGAGAGTGTTGAACAAATCAAACGTTATGTGTATACGGATTGTCAAAAGGGTGTAACACAGGAATAACTGAGTAGATTAATTTGGAAAATTGGGGAAATGATAAGGCAATCGATCAAAATGGCAATATTTGCATGCTACCGATATTACTACAACTACCACCACTACTACTACCACACTACTCCATTTACAGTATTGAAGGTAAATTTGAACTAAATCCAAATGACGCTATGTGCATGCCCATTGTCAGTAAGGTTTTTATGGACCACATGTTCCATAAGAACCTTACATGCCATGGGGCATAAAACTCTTGCTCATGGACTCTGGGGGATTGTGTCCACCCTAAAAACACTGTTTATATGACTTTTGGACTATTGGTAACAAAATGGCTATCTCACAATTTCAATTGAATACGTTTCGGGAAAAGAGGATGTCAGGGGAAGGGGGTGAGAGGCTAGTTGCTCTCCATCGTGTTTGACTCTTACAAGGGAACTAGAACTATACACTTCCAATCAAATGAGCCTCTTTTAAAGTTCACATGATCAGCCCTTCCATAAAAACCTTATATGCCCTTGGGGCATAACTTACAACTCTTACCCCAGACTCTTGGGGATTATGTCAACCCCAACGGCCTTATTATATAATCATTGGACTATTTTGGAACAAATGTCTATCTCAAAATTTCTATCAGATGCTATTCTATCAGATTTCTATCAAAATTTCATTCAGATTTATGGAAAATAAGACGTGGGGAGGGGGAGGGGGTGGCTGCCCCTGATCCCTTTGACTCTTAAAAGGGGCATTACAACACCTTATTTTCAATCCAATGAGCCCCCTCCTGAGTTTATACGACCACCCTTTCCATAAAAACCTTATATACCCTTGGGGCATAACTCATTGCCCTTGCACTGAGGGCTGTGGAGGGGGGGGGGGATTGTCATTCTCAAAGACATAATTTTCGGAACTTTCAACTATGATGAACAAAATGGCAAACTCAAGATTTTGATTAGATTTGTTTTGGGAATGGATGGGCGTGTGGGGGCTTGTTACCCTCCAACCACTAGTGACTAGCAAAAAGGGCACTAGGCCTTTCAATTTCCAATCGAATGAGCCTTTTTTGGAGTTTCTACGATAACAAACGGCCATCTCAAAATTAGTATCAGATACATTTTGGAAAAATATGAGGGGTGGGAGGGGGTATCCACGCTCCGATCACTTTGAATCTTAAAAAGGGCACTAGAACTTCTAATTACCAATCCAATGAGCCCCTCCGAAGTTTATACGACCACCCTTTCTATAAAAAAAACCTTTCCATAAAAACCTTATATGCCCTCGGGGCATAACTCAACCCTTGCGCTGACGGCTGTGGAGGAGGGTGGGGATTGTCGTCCTCAAAGACATAGTTTCTGGACCTTTTAACTACGCTGACCAAAATGGCTCTCTCAAAATTTTGATTGGATGTGTTCGAGGAAATGGTGGGCGTGGGAGGGGGGTTAGTTAGCCCTCCAATCTCTTTGGGCTATTAAAAAGAGCACAAGCCCTTTCAATCTCCACTCGAATCAGCTCTTTTTGAAGTTTCTACGACAACTCCTTCGATACGAAGTGCCCTGGTCTAAAAAAAATGTATTCGCTTTTTACTTAGGCAGCGCTATGGCGCTGCCTATGAAATCTGTCTTACATCGGGCTGTTTGGCTAGTATACAGTAATACGGATGACAGCCATGGCTAAGCAATCGCAACCCTAAACCACGACTATGGCTAAAACTATGACAACAATGGTTACAGCTACATAATAGACTTCGAGAACCGTTAAAGAAGCATTCGCACTGCAATCCTTTTACAATTTTTTTTTTTTTTTTTTTGCAATAAAAAAAAGGAATTTTTCAATGGAAATACCAAAGAAAAATTTTAAATCTAGGGAGGGGAGTCATACTCCCTCAATTCACTCCCCTACAGCAAGCTGATAGCTGCTTATATGTGCAGATACGTAGATACATAAGTTTATGCATAAAAATGTGCGCTTTTATGCACAAACGTTACCAGTCCTGGGGCTTTACAAAGCCTCCTCATAGCCTCTTCATAGTAGATGGGGTAAGTAAACGCTTAATATTTGATTTGAATACTTGATTATTTACGTAATATCAGATTAATGACGCTTTTTGACTACTAACGTCCTTGCGTCGGCCTTGCACTTTGTTGCTACAGCTGAGTTCTAGCTCTGGGTCCTGTACAAACAAGCTGAGACCAAACCCAATTCCCCACAGCAGTACAATAAATGCTTATATTAAAGAATCTAAATGCAGAAGAGAACATTGAAACTGCACAAATCACAAATTGGCCTACCTTTATTAGTGTAGGAAAACCACGTTTTCAGGCAGCGTCTATGCAAAAACTTGAATAACCCTGTGCCCTCACAATATCTTCCTCATTGCCATTTCATAGAAAATGGATAGAGTATACATTTGACTTTTTCAAAGGAATACTTAATAGTTTATGAAGAGAATATTGATGCAGAATAAATATATATACAGGGGCGCCAATTCATTGAAATGCCGGATGTGGGGGGCAAGAATAGTTTTTTTTTTATTACCAGAAAAGTATTTTAAGAAATCAATGGCAACAAAAATTTTGACAATAGCCCCCCCCCCCCAAATTGGCGACCTTTTTTATACGAAAAAGTAGAAACGTAGAAGAAAGTATTATTAGTTTGATGTAAGCTTTCAAAATTTGAGACGAGAAAAATAGTCATATTCATAGTATGTTTATAAGTGTGTCGCTAAAACTAAAAGCTCGGTAGACTTTCCACATGAGGCCTGAACTTGTTTACCAAGTGTAGCTAATTCTTGCCCAAGTGCGAGTGTTGGCATGGCAGTTTTCTAATGATCAGGAATACAAATGGAAAGCGAAGCCCACTTCAATAGTCAGCTCGGACAAACAGATAATAACACAGAATATATACTAATACAGATAAAACTATGGCGAGCATGCTTAGAATCATATAAAAGGCTTCGAAAATCGTTAAAGAAGCCATTACACTGCAAGTGTTTTATTGGACAATGCTTTTGATTTAGTGATTGTTTTATTGAATTGAATGTTGAGTTTTGAACACTAAATTATGAATACTGAATTTGAATGAATATCAAAAATTGAACAACCATTTTGTGAACTGCCTATTCAAAAAGATCCATGTAAATTCATTCTTAGTCCCATGGCAACGGGGAGGAGCCCACAGTTCAGAAGTCATTTAACCCTGATCTTGTAAATTATTCCAGAAACAAATATGTCAGCTATGTTTAGCTGGAAAACTTGTCTCAGAAAAGACAGGTCCCAAAAGAGGAGTGGAAAGAAAAATAAAATAAAGTAAAAAACTTGACCAATTTAAAATAAAATTAATAATACTACACAAACTACTACAAAAATAAAATGAAGTAATATAAAAAATAGTAAAAAACAAAAACAAAGTAATAAATACCAGCTTCGTTTCCTCAAGTATATTGATAAATGACCCTTCTTCAGGCAAGTTTGGCTCTATATTTTGTTCATTTGGCTTGATAATAGCTACATTGACGTAAGCTGGAGGTGGTGGGGTAGCAGGAAGGGTGGGTTTGTAACTCTAAAAAACAGGAAAGAATTGTGTGATATAGAAACAAAACAAAGGAAAACGAGTAGCTCGACCGTCACTTTAAAAAGAAAAAACAAGCAGTGCTAACAGATGTTTGCCTCCAGAAGCATAGCTTTTTGTGGGCTAACAATACAATGATAAAATATCACAAATCCGAAGAACAATACATCACATGCACGACAAACAAAGTAACAAAAAAAAAGAGAAAACAGAGAATAGACATCAGAACACTGTAAAAGACACTTATAAAAAAAAAAAAAAAGAAAAAAAGAAACAAAGTAAACAAATAATTAAACACTAAACCCTTAAAATAAAAATTAAGCAAGGAAAAAGAGCAAAAAAGTTAAGATTCTGATATATAATGCAAAAGAATATGAGAGAGAGAGAGAGAGAGAGAGAGAGAGAGAGAGAGAGAGAGAGAGAGAGAGAGAGAGAGAGAGAGAGAGACAAAGAGAGAAAGAGAGAGAGAGAGAGAGAGAGAGAGAGAGGGAGAGGGAGGGAGGAGAGAGAGAGAGAGAGAGAGAGATTCCAAAGTGAAATAAACTGAACAATGGAGGATGTTTGCACGACTGTCGATGAACTGTATATCAAACAATAAGATGTTCAAAATGTGGGATTACGATAGTTTCGTTAGGTCATTTTTAAGGAAGAGGAAGAAGGGTTGGTTAAATTGTGCTTTTTGAAAATACGGTTGGGGTGAAAAGAAAAGCAGGTAGTTCTCAAACAGCGTAATAAATGTCACGAGAAAATACTTTAAGGAAGCAGGAACTTAGCTGGAGGGATAGACTGAAACTCTTAACAGAGCTGGATAGAGGAGCAATCGCCGAGGAGTCTTTGTTTCAACTCCAGTATGACTGATGAAAGGTATGAAAAGTAGAATGGCAGAGGTGCAGTTTTTTTTTCGGAACAGAAATAAGAATGAAAGAATAAGAAGATAAGTCTGCGAAATAAGATAAGAATTTTGAATGAGACGAACACGACGGTGGTCAACAAGGGTCTACAAACCAAAGGGACGCTTTGAAAGACTGGGGAATATTTGTTAGAAGTTATCCAGAAGAAGTACATAAGGGTAGTTGTAGGTATCCGTTTGTCGGGTGTTAAATCAAAGACTAAGCGGACTTTCAAGGGCTATAATGAAAAAAAAAGGTTAATATGGCTCGTTAACGTTTTACGGATGAAGGATGACAAACTGCCAGAGATTGTACTTGCCATTCAATCCATATGTCATACGTCTGGGGCCAAATGTAACGCAAACGGTTCACGAATTACAAGGCCGTATCCAGGGGGGTTTACCCCGTTTGTACCCCCCTCCGAAATTTTTGACTGAGTCGAAAATAAGTCAAAAATTAGTAAAACCTAGGTAAAAATCAGTAAAATTAGTCGAAAACGGAGTCAAAATTAGTAACCCCCCCCCCCGAAAAAGTCAAAAATTAGTAACCCCCCCTCCCCCCGAAAAATAATCCTGGATCCGCTCCTGACGAATTATATGATAGGGGTTATAAGGAAAGATTGAAAGGAAATTAGAACTTAACGGGATGTTTTAAAAATGGAGCTTTTTATATATTGGGTTGGAGGAAGAGCTTGGGAAGCTGTGTTGGCCTCAAAAGGCTTGGTGGTGCAGTTAGCAGTTAGTAGTAGTAGTAGGGATAGTAGCCTAGTATCAGTGAAGATCCATTAATTTTTTTTACCGGCGAGGAGGTTCAGGGGACTAGCCTTAGGTGATTCCCCTTTACATTAAGTGCAAATATGATATTGCGCTTCGAACTAGAGTAAATCTAGAAGAAACCATTTAGAACTAGTTCCAGGCATTATTCTGGAACTAGAGTAAATCAGTCGTCCCCCAATGGGACGGGAAGAGGTCGTAGGAACAGACTTAAAGTAAATTGGGACTTCTTAGAAGGGTGCAAAGAGATTGGGATGGAGGATGAGCGTGCACTAGCTAGTTGGCATCAGGCGAGTAGGTGCTGCATTGATTTGTTAGTAGTAGTAGTAGTAGTAGTAGTAGTAGAAGCATCAATCGACATGGCAGGACAATCGGTTAAGAAAGACGGTTAATTCCATTCGAAAAGCGTTAGACCTAAAATATGCGAAGATTTTGAATGGTCGATCTATTAAAAAAAAGAAGTTTTTCAGTGACATTTGTACATTTTATCTAAGTATAGGAAGGACGAAGAACTTTTCATCCCAGAAGGCAATAGGATATTTAATAGATCGATCTTTGATATTTTAAATTTGCTTTCAAGAAAAAGCTAAGAGAATGCAACAGATACTTCCTAAGAAACTGCTAAAAGGAACTTCTTTTAAATTGTCAGATTTTAAACACAATTGGACATCAGCCCTTTTAATAAGTTGCAAGTTAAAATAAATAATATATCTTATTTTTATTTTATTTACCCAATACAAATAATTTTAAGAAGTGCTACTACTAATGACACCTCATCGCAGCACCAAACCACCTGAGGGCAACATAATTATGAAAACTACTCCTCCACCTTATCTGCTCAAAGCTTCACTCTTTGCTCCTTCCTATGATATTCCCGTTTCCTTTGAATCCTTTCTTATGACTTTTTTCGTTCAACCCAAGACGGATTACTAAAAATATTGATTTTTGGCAGTCCTTCATCCGTAGCGCGTGTAATTCGAATCCTTGATACCAAAATAGTGATTTTTTATATATATAGTGACTATTAAAAATAGTGATTCTAATATATTGTGACTTTGATATAATGTTTTTAATATATTATGTTTTAATAGATAGAAATATAATAAATATGTTTATAATAAATGTAAAAAGTATAGAAGAAATATAGAATGTAGAATGTAATTATACAAAAATAATATAGAAATTTAATTTAATTGAATGTTTTACATCATTAAAATAAAATGTGATTTTAATTATAAATGCATATGTGATTTTAATTGTGATTTGTAAAAAAATTGTGATTTTAATAGAAATTTTAATATATAGTGATTACTCAAAATAGTGATGTTGGCAATACTTCATGCACAGCATGTGCCTTCATTCCTTTAAACGTGGCCTAGCCATAAACGTAGCCTAGATATTTAGATATTTAGTTTCCTACTGGCTGTGGACAGGCCTGCCAACTCCAGACTGTTTACCAAGAAAGGATAAGGCTGTAAAACTGGAAAAAAAAACCGGGAAAAGCAATTATTTTTTTGAAAATATACATCTCAATATATTTTAAGAAAAAGAAACCATGCTACGTGAACATACGAAAGGTTACCTGTTCAATAACATAATTAGAAAATTAAGCTTTATTAAATTTTCATTATATATTTTTTATGATTCAATTTCTATTCATTTGATTTACTATAAGCCAGTGGTTTCCAATCAATTTTGAGCCATGCCCCCCCTCGTGATGCTTAAATTTGGTTATTCAAAATTTTGCATATATTCACCTGAAGGAAGCTTAGAAGGGCTATTGGTATATCAACGTGGTTTTTTTTTTCAGGTTGTTCTCTAGGCATAATTTCTGTTGATGAAAAATAGTGTCCGTGTAAAAGGCCTTTTATTTAATGGATGACGTTATTGAAATGACGTTATCAAGTATCTTTACTGCTCTTTAAATGCATATGAATGTCAGGTAATTCACATGAAAACTGTTTTTTCTTCAAAATTAATGCTATAAATAATTTCTGAGACCAGACTGGCTAATCATGATATAACGAAAAAATAGTAAAAAAGAGAAAACGAGGATTATACAAGCCAGTGAAAAATATGGACTAAAATGCAAATATTTCGGTTAAGACCTCCGCTTGACCGTCAGCAGTGCAAGATAATAACATAAAAATTACTAATAAAAATCCAAGGATATTATAAAAAAAATTTTAAAACGTAAAACAAACCACAATTAAAATTTGAAGACCCTTTCCATGTAACGGTGAAAGGGTTGAGTTACCCTTCCACCGTAATGCTCTAAAAGTATAATTTCACATTAATGCTCTAAAGTATAATCAGCCAGAGTGTACATCCCGCCCACGACCCAACAAAATATAGCCACATTCCAATAGTGGGGCCTGAACCCCGTGTTGGGAATCACGATTCTAAATAAACAGTGTCCAAGAACTCGCTTACATAGCAAGCTGAGTAACGATTTGGATAAGTTGGCCACAGAACTTGCCAAGAAAACATCGTGATACAAATAAAACAAATTGCAAAATGTCCATTTTAAAATAGCAAGTTTAGAATTTGTTAGCATTTTTATAGTCAGAAATCGAATTAAACTGTTAAAACTACCTGATTTCTAAGTTTTCTGTTATATTCAAAGCAATTCTTGTACATTTTTAGCGCATTATCGTAAGCAAAATGAAATAAATCAAAGCTAAGTACATGAGGTTTTTCAAAAAAAGAAAGAAAAAACCTGTAACTCGACTGGACACCTATCAAAAAATAAGAACTGTTTTGATTGGTCATTTTCAGAAAATAAAACTTAAATCTGTGCTTTAGATTTTTAATTACCAAATTTTGAGAGAATAGACTAGAGCAACCTATGAACTATGATATATTTTACGTTTGTAAATTGACATAAAATATTTCCATCAATTATCGACCACATAAACATAGAAAGTGAAACCTTTAAAATGCACTAAAACTTGATTTTCCAGAAAACTGTTCTATCAACATGCGCCGCAAGGAACGCAACTGCTTTCAACATACGGAAACAAAATTCTGAAACCTTATGAAAACGAGGAAAGAACACTCGCTTAATCTGAATACAACTTCTTTCAGGTGTGGATGTCAGTAACTTCTGTAAAGGATTGAAGGATAGGTGCGGTAAGTTATATAGTAACTGTTCTTGGTTATCTGGTAATCATTCCTGGTAATCCTGTGGTTTGTTACTGACACTGAGACATAACATGTCAAGATCGGTCCTTAGTTTCATTAACCTTTTTTGAGTGGAAGGAGTAGATAATTTTGTCTACCCTGAGAACTTAATAGCTTGCTGTAAATCCAAAAATACTTTTTTCGGTATTTGGTATTTTCACTGAAAAATATTTAAAAAAGCCAAATTGTACCCCCCTCTAGATTTTGAAATATACCCTTTTCTGAATCTCCTTTTTTTTAAAGATAAAAAATCATTGCCCCACCTTACACTTTCGTGAATTGGCGCCCTTAGTAATAACTAGATATGGAAATTAGTGAGAATATGCGAAACATAAATAACAAAAGCACAAAATATTTAAGTTCAACTTAAGAGCACATAGGAGGGTAAAGAATTTGCGAACAGAAGCACTATTTTGGCGTTTCAAAGATAAACCAGGGAGAGTATATCAACCAATGAAAGTGAAAAAACAAAAAACATAACAAATATTTCAACAAACCATATAAAAAAAAAGTTAAAGATTGGCCAATTTATATGGCGTTTTGTCCATAAAATGCCAAATGAAAATGGAGCTTTGGTGTGTTCGAGTCAAGTACGTCAAACATGGCACAAAAAAAACGGACATTAACGAAAGAAGAACAATACATACCGAATCATGCACTTACGCAAGGCAGTAGCCTCCAGGTCTGGGTCCCCCCCGAGATCCCAAATTATTTGACATTTCTTATTCAAATTATCAAATTTTGTACCTAAATTTGGCCCTCTCCAAAAAAAACCTAGCTCACGTGCAGTGCCGGATTTTTCGGAAAAACCGTTTTCTTAAAGTTGGTGAATTGGTCAGGCAACGTATGTAGTTCAGGGGAATTTTGAGCCCGTCTCCCTTTGAGATTTTTCCTATACGTAACTTTGGATGTTTCCTTTATAATTCGTCAATTTATTATGCTATTTTCGGTTTCGTACAATCCTAACCCCTAAAAATACTCTGCATACACATCTGAATGAAGTACGAAATGCAACTATTTTTAAGGAAGGCGGTTCAACTATCATGAAGAGTGCAGTGGTGGGTCTGACTCTCTTGCGCCCAGGGAAAAATCTTTTGATTAGCCCCCCTCCCCCTGTCTCCCAAAAAATGTAAAGCCAAATTCAACAAAAACTTCAATTATTAACAAAACTATTTTCAATTTATTGATTTATACATAATTTATTTTTAATTATTATTATTATTTAATTATTTTTTATCTATTTTTATTTTATTAATTAATTAATAATTTATTAATTACCTTCATTGATTAACTGCACTGTGTACTTTATTTTGATAAAAATAACATCTCAAAAAATTATAAAAAGACTTATTTATTATAACCGTTAGATTATTTGTTTTAAATTTCACGCCCCTAAAATTTCTGCACCCAGGGCAAGGGCCTCCTCTGTCCCCCGCTAAAACGGCCTCTGGAAGAGTGGCTTATATGACTTGCGCATGTCCTAAATAGCCTAAAAAATGACAAGAGAGAGAGGCCAGGATGGGACTATAAAATAAGAGTTTTAGGGTTGTAGCTACAACAGAGGCTTTGAACTGGGTTTGATGGAGGTGTACTCCCCAGTGTGTTGACCTCATGAAGCTTGACGCTGTTAACAGTTTTCAGCCAAATGCATAATTTTTTTTACCCTAATAATCGATTGGTAATATCCAGAAAAACTTCGACTGTATTCCTTTTGATTTCCCTGAACTCAAAATCGTTACGTTGCAAAATTGGGTGAGTCCACCTCCAGTAAATTTTTTTCAATTTTCGTGTTAAAACATTTGACTGACTCTTAACTTCATATGATAAAAGGGATGAAAATAGTGACGAAGACCACACTGCCTTTCCATTGATCAAGGTGATCTAAAATCATTGATTTTAGATCACCTTAATACATACGATAGAAATTCACAGTTTACTTTAGAAATCGAAATCGCAAATAAAATCCCATTCCTAGATGTGTTAGTTATTCGTAGCTTCGATAAACTCAATTTTACTATTTATAGAAAACCAACACAAAATGATAAATATTTACATTTTAAATCAAACCACCCCCCACAAGTTAAAAGAGCAGTTGTAATACCCCTCGTCGATTGGGCCTTAAATATTTGTTCTCATTCCCACATAACAGCATAATTAAATTTTATCAAGGAAATACTTTTTGGAAATGGGTATCCTGCTTTATATATTAATAGTGTAATTAATTTTAGGCTAAAGAGACATTCCAGTAAAATTAATGATAGTTTATCATGTGATACGTTTGACAAGCCCTTAAACATAATTTAGCTCCCCTATATCCCGAAACTCACAAAAAATCTTAAAAATGTTTCTGCAAAAATTAATCTGTATGGGTATCCTATTTTATTTATTAATAATGTAATTAATTGTAGACTGAAGAGACATTCCCGTAAAATTAATGATAGTTTACCATGTGATATTTCTGACAAGCCCTTAAACATAATTTACCTCCAGTATTCACAAATAATTTTAGAATCATAAATTTTCTAAATTCTGGTAAAGATAAAACCCCAGTTACTTGTCAAAGAGGGGTCTACCAAATACCTTGCGATTGTGGCAAATATTATGTAGGTAGAACACACCAGAATTTAGAAAAGCGCATACAACAGCATAAAGATGATATACTCATAGCTCTAAATTCTAGTATTTCCTTTGTTTCATCTGATTCTGCATTAGGCAGCCATATTTTTGAAAATCCTAGCCACAATATACTTTTTGATGAATCCGCCCTTATTAGCAATGACCTAGGCATAAAGCAGGTGGTCCGAGAATCAATTGAAATCAGACTTAAGATAAATAATAATATTTCCTTAAATAGGGACTTGGGGGAATATACACTAAATGCTCTAGACACAAATGTAATTAAAAATGATCTGAAGAAATATTTCAAAAAAACAACTGAGATTAACACAGAGCTTGTCATAAAAACAGCTTTGAGTTTAGCTGCCAAAATAGCTGCATTAGCAATAATAACGTGTTTTTAATTTATTTTTCTTTCTTCTCATTGAATCGCCTTGTTTTACCTTACTTTTTATCAGTCCTGGTTGAACTTCGCTGAAGTAAGGATGCTAGGACTGCTTTGAAAAATTTTTAATTTTTGTTTTTATTGGTTGCATGTTATTGTGAGTCTTTTTTCTTTTAAATATTTTGTCTTGCTGAGGACGGCACTTGGACATAGGGCCAATATATTCATTCAAATTATCTCCACTGTCTTACAAAAAGATTTCCCTATTGTTCTTCGTTCTTTTGTTGTTTGAGAAAAGGGATACTCCATAAAATTAAAAGCACATCTACCTTTAGCGTTTTCTATATATATATATATATATATATATATATATATATATATATATATATATATATATATATATATATATATATATATATATATATATATATATATATATATATATATATATATATATATATATATATATATATATATATATATATATATATATATATATAAAACAGAGCCGGAAATCTGAAGAACTTAAGCATTATTTCAATACAAGCCCAGTAGGGATTCAGCAAGAAAACTCAGTGGGGAAACTCAGCATGTATCCAAATGAACACTTTCAGATATATTCATATTGAATTGCCTAAACACAAAACTCGTTTCGTTGCAAAACTGATTAAGTCCAATTTCTCTATATTTCCTTTCAAATTTTAGCCTAAAAACATTTTATTGATTTTTAACTTTGTATGTTCATGGGCATCTATCCTAAAAGTAATAGCGCATCTATAATTGGTATTTTCTGGAAAACTGGACCAGCAATATGTGAAACTAAGGCAATCACTACAGGCCTTAAAAAAGTGTGGCCCGGAACCACCCTTTTTGGCGTACCTTGATTGGCTGAGTTTTCCATGATCGCCATAATTTTCTTGAAAATGCGAAATGCGGATATGCGCAGCAGATTTCTCAGAAAAAGCCCCCCTTCCCCAAAAACATTCCCATCCTAGACTCTTGAAATATGTGTAACTTTTTATAATTTTCGTAAGGCTGAATGCCCCTGGTGAAAAAATGGAGGCACCTGTTCACACACACTCAATTTTAGATCTGAGAAAACCAGTTTCATAGCAACAAAGACAAGTGACGGGTGACAGATTGCATTGGACTTATATAATTTCGGGTATATATTTGCACATAAGGGGGGGCGGGTAAAGTATAGCGGGTCTGATACAAAATGGGTTAGCTACAATTATTCTGCATATTATGAAGTAAGAATCGTTTTCAAACTTCATACTGTCAAAATACATTACCCCCCCCCAAATGTGAAAATATGTAGCGTAATTTATATAAGACTAATGCATTCTGTCACCCGTCACTTGTCTTTGTGGCTACGAAACTGGTTACCTCAGATCTAAGATTCTTGAGTATGTTCAGAATAATTAAAAAGTACCAAAATGGATATACTTTAAAAACAATCAAAATATTTTTCTTTTTTACTTTTTTGCTACGTACACAAAATAATAAAAAAGGGAAATAAATAATTCATAATAAAAAAAAACTAAAAGTAGCATTATAAATGACGTTTATTTAAATCAACGAGAAGGATAAGATAATTTGTGCAGAGATAAAAGATTGTCAGCATTTGGTTCCCTGATTGTTAATTTTAATCTTAAATGAAATTCCACGTTCTATAGAATCTTCCTTCTGCGGTGACAAACTTACCGAACCAAACTCCGGTGCAATGCGCACCTCCAACAGACTCTTCTTACCCCTGGAGGTAAAATAGTATCAATATTACTGTCCTTGGAACTTCAACATCATTTTCAAAAAAGAACGAGCCTCAAAACAACCAGTTCCAGCAGAGACAGGAACTTTTGATATCCTGAATAGCATATTCAACCCGTTCTTGGCAGAATCTTCTGATTTTTTTTTTTTTTTTTTTTTTACGTATCTCCGTTTAATTTCCTGCTTTTTAATTTAATTTTCTTTCTTAATTTAATAAAAGACGCTACCAAGACAAATTTAAAAAAATTCAAAAGGAAATTTCACCAACAGTCCATTTTGTTATTGACTTACAGTTAAACTATTTTGATCCAGAAGACGATTTATGCATTAAAATATAATTCAATAAACACTATTAAGAACATGCAATGACGTCATCAAAGCCGTGGAGAAAGATCAAAGCACTATTATTGGTAGAGGGGGTGGGGTATTTAAGAAAAGTTGAATTTAAGGTCTAAATGTCAAACCTACTATGTAGATATGATCAGGCTCATTACACAGTTTTCCTGAAGAGTATCAACAAAGTTCTTAGAAAGGAATTTTCCCACCCCTTGAGTACGCGCTTTCCAAGCTTGAATTGTATTGCCCCTTTCAATTTTGGAAAGCATTTATAAAAAAAATACTGTTATTTTTCTTCTATATAAAAGCATTTATATGGAATTCAAAATTCATGAATTTTTGAAAATCAGTCGAATAGCTAATTTTCCCCAAAACAAGGAGAATTACATTTCCCTTAGTGGTACCTAGAACCTTCATTAACTTAGCCAAGTAAGATCAAATGATCAAATGATTCAAATGATTTAAATTTAAATTAGGGATCCAGGTCAAACAAGAAGAATCCAAAACAATATAAAATCTTCCCTTATTTATCCTGATTGTCCAGTTCAGTCATAAACTACCACCTTTAAGCTTAGGGGAACCCAGGCCACGTTGTTCGCGCTAACATCTGTCAGGCTAAGTTAAGTTATTATTTTGATAAGATGACTTTCAAGTATGAAAAAGCAGTTAAGAGGACTTTCGAATAATGAAAAATAGGGGCCGCCATTCTAAACTCGGACAAACAAAAAACATGCTTTTATCAAATCATTTACATTTTTATCGCTGAATACGCAACCCTTCCACAATCCAAAATTGAATATGTTTCACCTCACAGAAGCAAAAATTAAGGTACTTCCCTTTTGTAATAAAATCAAACAGTTCGTGGTAACGAACTGTAAGTAAGGAGCGACCCGGCTCAATGGTAACCGAAACTCTAGAAAACGGGTTTTTGATACCAATAGATACATTAAAAGAATCAAATTTCAATGATGATATCAAATATATAACTTGCATCAAGTTTAGTGCTACCTATCAAAAGTTACGCCCCTGAGAAAATTTGGCTAATTTTAAAAAAAGGGGGAAAGACCTCCTAAGTGTCATGGAACCTTAATGAAAATCACACCATCATATTCAGCGTATCAGAGAACCCTGCTGTAGAGGTTTCAAGCTCCTATCTACAAAAATGTGGAATTTTACATTTTTTGCCAGAAAAAAGATCACGGATACGTGTTTATTTGTTTTTTTTTTTTGTTTTTTTTTCCCAGGGGTGATCGTATCGACCCAGTGGTCCTAGAATATGGCGAGAGGGCTCTTTTGAACAGAAATTAAAAGTTCTAGTTCCCTTTTTAAGTGACCAAAAAAAATGGAGGGCACCTAGGCCCCCTCCCACGCTTATTGTTTTCCCAAAGTCACTCGATCAAAATTTTGAGATAGCCATTTTGTTCAGCATGGTCGAAAATATGATAAATATGTCTTTTAGAATGACTTAATCCCCGAAGTTCCCAGAGGGAGGGCTAAAAGTTATGAACTTTACCCAATGTTAACATATAGTATTGGTTATTGGGAAGTATACAGAAGTTTTCAGGAGGTTTTTTTTCTGGTAGTGGGAGGGAAGGGTGGGTCGGTGGTTATGTTGGAGGATCTGTTCATGAAGGAAGTTTTCATGGGGGAAGGGAAATTGCCATGAAGGGGGCACCGGACTTGCCAGCATTATTTATTGGTTATTGGGAAGTATACAACCATTTTCAGGAAGGATTTTTTCTGGAGGGGGGCTAGAGGAGGGGGTTACTCTGGAGAATATTTCCGTAGAGGATGTTTCTTTGGGGTAAGGGACACTTCTATGAAGGGGGCGCCGGATTTCCAAGCATTATTTAAAAACCGATCAGAAATTAAATAAAAAAAAAAGTTTTTTCAACTGAAATGTAAAAACGAATATTAGAACTTAAAACGAACAGAAATTATAACGTATGTGAGGGGGGTCTCCCCCAAGTCAATACCTCGCTCTTTACGCTACAGTTTTTTTTAGTGATTTCAAAAGAGCTATCTATTCTAATTAAATGACCTTTGTGATTCAGAGGTTTGTTAATAAAAATTTTTTTAACTTTCAACGTAAAGAGCGTCGTATGGACTAAGGGGAGAACCCCCTCATATATGTAATAACATATACGTAATAAAAAAAAAACAATAAAAAAACAAGCGATACTGCTAACAAGTAATTAAAACATTTAAAAACGGAATTTTAATGTCAATAAATGAATCAAAAGAATGGGCTTATAATGCTGATTCTAAATATATAAATTTTATTAAGTTTAGTTTTACTCATCAAAGGCTACGAGCCTGAGAAAATTTACTCGATTTTTAAAGAGGGAGGAAACATCCCCTACAAGTGAAAGAATTTTAATGAAAATCACACCGTCAGATTCAGCGTATCAGAAAACCCTATTACATAGGTTTCAAGCTCATATCTGCAAAAATCAACTTTGTATTTTTTGCCAGAAGAAAAATATACGAATATAGAAGTTAGTTACGTAAGTTAATTTGTAAAGACATCCATTTAGCAAAAGAAAAGTAAAATTTTTATGCAAATAAAAGCTGCATTAACTAAAAAACGATCAGAAATTAAATTAAAAAAAACAAGCTTTTTAAACTGAAAGTAAGGAGCGACATTAAAACTTAAAACGAACAGAAATTATTCCGTATATGAAAGGGGCTGTCCCCTCCTCAACGCCTCGCTCTTTACGCTAAAGTTTGACTCTGTCTCACAACTTTATTTTTTAAAACAATAAAAAACTTTAGCGTAAAGAGCGAGGCGTTGAGGAGGGAACAGCCCCTTTCATATACGGAATAATTTCTGTTCGTTTTAAGTTTTAATGTGGCTCCTTACTTTCAGTTTAAAAAACTTTTTATTTTATTTAATCTACTTAAAGAACCAAGGACAGTGAGGATGTAATCCACCTATTTTGAATTGGTTAGGTTGAAACTTACACAACCATATACCAAAACCCTTAATTTACTGAGCCTTATATTAGATAATGTTTGCTTCAAAAATCATTTTCTTCTTTCCCCACGATTTCAATAAATTTCAAAGTATTTTTCAGTCTGAAAAAAAAAAAAACACGTAAAGCAAACTTCAAAAATGAAATTTGGTAGATAAATAAACCCAGTACTGGGCTCTCTTGCGCCAAGGGCAAAATCTTGATTATCCCCCCCCCCTGTCTCCCACAAATTTTCAGGCCAAATTTTAACAAAATTTTATTTATTAACAAAATTTTTCATTTATTTAAATATGACTTTTATTAATTTAGCTTCTGTAAAAATTATTAATTATCTCGTATTAATTATTTCATTAAGAATGGTGATGAAGATATGTGAAAAAAGAAAATTTTGGATTCAATTTGTTTATTAGTTACTGCCCCTGCCCCTGCGCGAGGGCGCAGGCACCCTGCCCCTCTACTTTATTTAAAAACAAATCAAAATTACAAAGTGATTATAGCCGTTAGCTTATTTAATTGACATTTTGGGCTTCTAAAATCTCTGCGCCCGGGGCGAATAGCCCCTCTGTCACCCCTAAAACCGCCTCTGGATAAAAACAAACCTCAGCTATTGAAATATTGCAAAATAATCGGTGACGCATTCAAATAATAGGACTGCAGAAAACCCCCAAATACTACACAGTAAAAAGTTGGGAATATAGATCTTAGGATTTTAGCAAGAGCCAAATGGCCCAAAATTGAAATGGCCAAAATGGCCAAAAAACTAAAATGGAGAGAAAAAAGTGTCAAATAGAAAAAATGCTACAAACAAAAAGAAAAAAAAATCAAAAGAAAAGTCTTTTTACAGGCTTAAAATTTCTTACAAAAGACCCAATCAGGTTTCGCCTTCTTTTCAAAGGCTCAAAAGAAAAGAATAAGACAAAAAATAAGAAATGAAAATCAAGAAAAAACGGAAGCAACTCCTGTATTTCTGCCTCACTCAAGTTTCTCAAGAACTTCATTACTTGGACGTTGGCAGGTTATTTCTTTTTATTCTTGCTACTATCCTGGTGAAAAATTAGGTGTCAACTGATTAATGGGTGTCATTTTATGAACAGTTTTTTGGCCATCAATCTGGGCCATAGGAAATCAGATCGTCTCCGATCGGGTGTCAAGAGGTTTATAAGAAACGATTTAAAGGAAAGAGGAACTTGAAGGGAGGGGCAAAGAATGAAGTTTTCAATAGAATAGAGTGAAGGGGCAACGTGCGTAGCTGTGTTGGCCTCAGGTAGCTTGGCGCTGAAATGAGTTGTTAGTAGTGGACGCAGTGTTTTAATCTGGTAATAAACATGGCCATGTCGTGGAAAGGCCGAATAACAGTCAGGGATTTTATAAAGGGGTTTTTAATCCCTTTGAGGAGGGGAAGCAATGCTTGTCTTACTGTACCTGATTACATGCCACAGGTCAGAGCAAGATTATTCAAGTTCCAGGTTCAAGATTGTTCAGGTTAATGCAAGGTTATTCACGGTTAGTGCCAGGTTAGTTCAATTTTAGAAGTTTACTTTTCAACCAGAGACAAAGATACCGCTAAATTTCGCTTTAAAGATAGTACATGAATATTCTCGGCGCATAAAATTTAAATCGATGAGTCTAATCTATATCATAAATAAAACAGTTAACTAAAAGAATTTCAATTTCGAAATAATTTCTATCTCGCCGGGAACCTATGATATCAAATTAGCACTCCTTGTGGATATAGGCTATAAATGGAATATAATAAAAAAAAATACCCATCAAATACTATAATACCCCTCAATCAAAATAATACCCATCAAACATGATAAAACCAGAAACCCTTTATCATTATTATTATTATTATTTCTTGTATCAAATTTTCAATATTTCTGATATGAAAACCTGTAATATCGAACTAACCACCCGTCGCAAATGCATTAAAAGTAATACCATTTATAAATGACACGTCAAATACACTAAAACCTAATACATTTATTACTAAGTCATAATTATTTAGTGTAGTTATTATCGTTTAAGTTTTATAATACCAAAATTAAAAATAAATAAACTATATAATTAAATTTTAAAAGTTAAGACTGTATTTAATTTCTACTCTTTACAGACTCTTTTCTTTAACCATTATCTGTTTATATTAAAATCAATACCATCTATAAAGCTACCCATCAATTAAAATAATATGTATGGAATAAATTAATCCTTGACTCTTTATCAATCTCAACTGCTACTACAATCAGCAACTCACTGCAGCACCAGCCACCTGAGGAAAACATAGCTGCGCACACTTCTCCTCCACCCCAGCCTATTCAAAAATTCAGTCTTTACCCCCTCTCAAGAAGTTCCAACTTTCTTTAACTCCTTTCTTAAGACATCTACTCAACCCATTCGGGGACGACCTGCTTTTTGTTTGGACACAGACGGATGGCCAAAAGCACAATCTTTTGTATTCCGTCATCCTTAAACTTGTACAAGCCATAATAACTTCTCTTTTATTACAGCCCTAAAAAGTGGGATCGAACCACATCTTTAGTATACATTATTGTTCGATATAATACCTCGAACTATCCGTAGACAATTCTACTGGAAAAGATTCAACAACAAAAAAAAAAAGCAACAAAAAAAAATTAGTAGACAGAAATTTCAGTGTGTCACAGTTAAATCAATCGGTTTCCTTTTCACCAGAGATAAACAGACAATTTAGTTGTACAAAATGCTATCACATAATACTTTTCGCTCTTTTTATTGGCTTAAAACTTCATACAAAAGAACCAATCAGATATTGGCTTTTTTTTTTTTTTAGTGGCTCAAGACTTGTACCAACAACAGTTCAATACAACAGCGGTTAGAAATGCAGAGTTATCTGGCCCCTTTCTCTGACATAGGCTTATGAAGTACTGTGATGGGCTTGGGAAAACACATCCCAAATATACAACAAAATAACCGAAAAATATCTTTTTAAGGCGGAGGAATAGGACAGTTAACTATCTTCTGCTTTATGTGTCCACCATTAAAATAATACAATTAAGTAAAAGAATTATATCTTGTGGGAAACCTGTAATATCAAATTAGCACAACACGAGCATCCATTAAAAGTAATTCAAAATATTAAACAACAAGATGCTTTACGGGAGTGTCTACTCTAACAACAAGGCTTAGAACATTCTATGAACTCAGAGAGGCTCGATCGAGAGACGTTTTCCTAATGGAAATAGGATAAAGGAGAATTTATTGAATAATCAAAGTGATACAACTCAATCAAAATGTTTATTCGATAAAAACTGTTTATTTACGAAGTGACTAATTCAAAATTTTGACACAACCTTTATCAAGTTTCTGAAAGTAAAGAAACAATGTTGTAAGCTTCATGGTTTATGATTTCCATAAATTATTATTTATAAATAATAAATATATATTAATATAGAAAAGTGCATTAAAGACATCGAAGGTAAGACATTTTTGCTGCAAATAGGACAAATTTCTGTATTTCTTTCCCTAGTCAAATTTTTTAAAATCTAAAATAGGTTTAGAATAAATTAGAGAATTAAAAATAACAATAAAATTTAGGTACCAATGGCATTACCTTTTATACATCCACAAGGAAGGATTTTTGGTCAGATGATATTCCATGGGAGTGGTAACGAACACTAAAAAGCGCATTGTCAGGATAGAATCCAAACGTTTCTGGGGGATCTTTACAGCAATTAAATAAAAAAAAAACAAGTTTTTTAAACTGAAGGTAAGGAGCGACATTAAAACTTAAAACGAACAAAAATTATTCCGTATATGAAAGGGGCTGTCCCCTCCTCAACGCCTCGCTCTTTACGATAAAGTTTTTTATTGTTTTAAAAAATAAAGTTGTGTGACAGATTCAAACTTTAGCGTAAAGAGCGAGCCGTTGAGGAGGGGACAACCCCTTTCATATACGTAATAATTTCTGCTCGTTTTAAGTTTTAATGTCGCTACTTACTTTCAGTTTAAAAAACTTGTTGTTGTTTTTTTTATTTAATTTCTGATCGTTTTTAGTTAATGCAGCTTTTATTTTGGCTCACCGTCATTGAATAAGTAATCAAAATTTGCATAAAAATTTTACTTTTCTTTTGCTAAACGGCTGTCTCTAAATTTGGTTCTGACGTAATTTACAAATTAACTTACGTAACGAACTTCTATATTCGTATTTTTTTCTTCTGGCAAAAAATACAAAGTTGCAGATTTTTGCAGATATGAGCTTGAAACCTCATATCTGTATATGAGTAAAATCCTATATGATTTTCATTGAAATTCTTTCACTTGTAGGGGATGTTTCCCCCCTCTTTAAAAAATAAGGTAACTTTTCTCAGGCTCGTAGGCTTTAATGAGTAATACTAAACTTAATAAAATTTATATATTTAGAATCAGCATTATAAGTCCATTCTTTTGATACATTTATTGACATCAAAATTCCGTTTTTAAAAGTTTCGATAACTATTGAGTCGTATCGCTTGTTTTTTTTTTATTACGTATATGTTATTACGTATATTAGGGGGTTCTCCCCTTAGTCAATACAACGCTCTTTATGTTAAAAATTAAAAAAAAAATAATTCACAAACCCCTGAATCACAAAGGCCGTTTGATTAGAATAGATAGCTCTTTTGAAAGCACTAAAAAAAACTGTAGCGTAAAGATCGAGGTATTGACTTGGGGGAGAACCCCCTCATATACGTAATAATTTCTGTTCGTTTTAAGTTCTAATGTTGCATCTTACTTTCAGTTGAAAAAACTTGTTTTTTTTTAATTTAATTTCTGATCGTTTTTTAAATAATGCTTGAAAATCCGGCGCCCCCTTCATAGAAAATGTCCCTTACCCCAAAGAAACATCCTCCACGGAAAGATTTTCCCGAGTAACCCCCTCCTCCAGCCCCCCACCAGAAAAAAAATCCTTCCTGAAAATGTCTGTATACTTCCCAATAACCAATGCAATATGTAAGCAATGGGCAAAGTTCATAACTTGCAGCCCTTCCCCTGGGAACTGTGGGGGATTAAGTCATCCTAAAAGACATATTTATTCGATTTTCGACTGTGCTGAACAAAATGGCTATCTCAAAATTTTAATTGGGCGACTTTCAGAAAAAATGACGGTGGGAGGGGGCCTAGTTGCCCTCCATTTTTTTTGTCACTTAAAAAGGGCACTAGAACTTTTAATTTCCGTTCCAATGTGCCCTCCTACGATATTCTAGCACCACTGGGTCAATACGATTACCCTTGGGGAAAAAAAATAAAAAAAAAATAAACACGCACCCGTGATCTTTCTTCTGGCAAAAAATGGAAAATTCCACATTTTTGTAGATAGGACCTTGAAATCTCTACAGTAGGGTTCTCTGATACGCTGAATATGATGGTGTGATAAGGTTCTATAACTTTTAGGGGGTCTTTCCCCCTTTTTTCGAAAATCAGCCAAATTTTCTCAGGCGCGTAACTTTTGATGTGTAAGATTAAATTTGATGAAACTTATATATTCAAAATCAGAATTAAAATCTGATTCATTTGATGTATCTATTGGTATCAAAATTCCATTTTTTAGAGTTTCGGTTACTATTGAGCCGGGTCGCTCCTTGCTTACAGTTCGTTACCACGAACTGTTTGATATGTGGATGTTTTTTTTTATTTCAGTTGCAAATACAAAATGTGTTCCAAACGTCATTGCGCCCAAAATCAACTTATGTATTTGATACTTTAATTTAATCTTCTCTTTTTACAAGATTTCAAGAAATCAAACAGTTCGTGGTAACGAACTGTAAGTAAGGAGCGACCCGGCTCAATGGTAACCGAAACTCTAGAAAACGGGTTTTTGATACCAATAGATACATCAAAAGGATCAAATTTTAATGCTGATTTCAAATATATAACTTTTTCATCAAGTTTAGTGCTACCTATCAAAATTTACGCGCCTAAGAAAATTTGGCTGATTTTCAAAAAAAAAGAAAGACCCCCTAAAAGCTATAGAACCTTAATGAGAATCACACCATCATATTCAGCGTATCAGAGAAACCTACTGTAAAGGTTTCAAGCTCCTGTCTAGAAAAATGTGGAATTTTGCATTTTTTACCAGAAGAAAGATCACGGATGCGTGTTTATTTGTTTATTTGTTTTTGTTTTGTTTTTTTCCCCAGGGGTGATCGTATCGACCCAGTGGTCCTAGAATATCGTGGGAGGGCTCATTGGCACGGAAATTAAAAGTTCTAGTTCCCTTTTTAAGTGACTAAAAAATGGAGGGCAACTAGGCCCCCTCCCACGCTTATTTTTTTCCCAAAGTCACCCAATCAACATTTTGAGATAGCCGTTTTGTTCATCATGGTCAAAAATATGATAAGTATGTCTTTTAGGATGACTTAATTCCCCGAAGTACCCAGAGGGAGGGCTAAAAGTTATGAACTTTACCCAATTTTAAAATATAGTTTTGGTTTTTGGGAAGTATACATACTTTTTCAGGTGGTTTTTTTTCTGGTTGTGGGTGGGATGGGTGGGTCGGTGGTTATGTTGGAGGATCTGTTCATGAAGGAAGTTTTCATGGGGGAAGAAAAGTTGCCATGAAGGGGGCGCCGGACTTGCCAGCATTATTTATTGGTTATTGGGAAGTATACAACCATTTTCAGGAAGGATTTTTTCTGGAGGGGGGGGGGCTAGAGGAGGGTGTTACTCTGGAGAATATTTCTGTGGAGTATGTTTCTTTGGGGTAAGGGACATTTCTATGAAGGGGGCGCCGGATTTCCAAGCATTATTTAAAAAATGATCAGAAATTAAATAAAAAAAAACAAGTTTTTTTTAACTGAAATGTAAGAAGGAATATTAGAACTTAAAACGAAAAGAAATTATAACGTATGTGAGGGGGTTATCCCCCAAGTCAATACCTCGCTAGTTACGCTACAATTTTTTTTCAGTGATTTCAAAAGATCTCTATATTCTAATTAACCGGCCTTTGTGATTCAGGGTTTTGTGAGTCAAAAATTTTTTTAACTTTTAGCGTAAAGAGGGTGTTCTTGACTAAGGCGAGAACCCCTTCATATACGTAATAACATATACATAATAAAAAAACAATAAAAAAACAAGCGATACGGCTCAATAGTAATCGAAACTTTTAAAAGCGGAATTTTGATGTCAATAAATGTATCAAAAGAATGTGTTTATAATGCTGATCCTAAATATATAAATTTTATTAAGTTTAGTATTACTCATCAAAGGCTACGAGCCTGAGAATATTTACTCGATTTTTTAAAGAGGGGTAAATATCCCCTACAAGTGAAAGAATTTTAATGAAAATCACACAGTCAGATTCAGCGTATCAGAAAACCCTATTACATAGGTTTCAAGCTCATATCTACAAAAATCTGCAACTTTGTATTTTTTACCAGAAGAAAAATATACGAATATAGAAGTTAGTTACGTAAGTTAATTTGTAAAGACATCCATTCAGCAAAAGAAAAGTAAAATTTTTATGCAAATAAAAGCTGCATTAACTAAAAAACGATCAGAAATTAAATAAAAAAAACAAGTTTTTTAAACTGAAAGTAAGGAGCGACATAAAACTTAAACCTAAAAGAACTTAGTCTGTATATGACCGGCACTGTCCACAATGCATCGCTCTTTACGATAAATTTTTACTCTGTCTCACAAATTTATTCTTTAAAACAATAAAAACTTTAGCATAAAGAGTGAAGTGTTGAAGAGGTGAACGTGCCTTTTCCATACGGAATCATTTCTGTTCGTTTTAAATTTTAATGTTGCTCCTTACTTTCAGTTTAAAAAACTTGTTTTTTTATTATTTAATCAGCATAAAAGATTGTGTAGCCTTTGTGTTGTTTGAATCACCTTAAGGATTTCATCATAACTGTCTTTGCAATATGACGGTCTTTATTGATGCAATATGAAATCTTATTCAAACGGTGTATCCCCTTAACATGAGTGTACTCTGAGAGCGAAAAAATTCAGCCTGCTAAGCCTCCCATACCCACGATCATCACCTCAACCAGTATCATTATCATCATTATAACCATATCCTCAAAACCTGGTCCATCCACTATCGCCAAACCGATATCTACATTGTTTCAGGGGATTACTTCGAAAACGTGTATTCTGCATAAATGCACAAAATAAGAACCTAGCTACCCAATTTACTTCATTAGGCATATATTGTTAAAATTAATATGTTTTTTGAGCGGTCATTGGGGAGAAAAACATCTCCTCCGTCTGATTTGCGCGCATGACTGTAGATGTCTTTTTTTTTAAGGCAAGAAAGAAGGATCATTCCCCGAAAAATGTAAGGGGGCAACTGCCCCCTCTGCCTCACCATTAATTGACACCCCTGAAACAAAAAATATTATTCAAGAACGGAGAAACGAACTGCTGTCAAATCCCCTTTTTATTATTAATATATTAGTATATTTAATTTTTTTAAAATAAGTATTTAATCCTCATAAAGAAGAACTTTGATTTCTTGAAAAAGAGGTCTTCCTCATAAGAAGAAGATCTTTAGAGTTCGATTTTCACCAAAAAGAACAAGGGTGAAATTACAAAACTCCATTAAATTGACGAAAAAGCAATCTATCAAATAGGTACAGGAGGTTGGAAGATTGAGCAAAGATTACTTGTTACTGAAAACTTCTTTACCATAAGAATTAATTTATGAGATCCATTAGAAGTTTGAGGAAACAAACCCTTAGCTGAATTTGCTTTTCACAGATACACATGATTTTCTATAATATTGAAAGATGAATTTAGAATTCAAACAGGGAAACACTTAGATTTAGATACACCTCTGGATAACTCTCGAAGAAGAAACTCAAACGCTATAACTACACTAAGGGGAGGGGGCGGATTATTAAAATAAGAGTAGCTAAGTAACCGGGGGATTAAGCAGAAGACTTTATACCAAGGTATAATGTAATTCAGAGGCATCCAAAGTAGTTAAATAGGAATAAAATGAAATAAAAAATATATATAAATATATGTTTTTGAACAATACGTAGCAGAAATTACGCTCTACTCAGGCTTGGCTTCTGCCTTCAATGTAGACTGTTTGTTAATAGTAAAAGTACTTAACATCAGATATAACTGACGATAATTCACCTGAAGACTCTAACGCTATGATTGAACTGAGGGAAGGGGTAGATTATTAATACAAATACAGTCATTGAAGGATGAAAAATACTCCTTGAAGAAATTAGGTTCAGAAACCTTGAAAAGTCAAGACAAAGGTATATTTGGCACCCAAAGTAGTTGACAGGAAAGAAATTTAATGAAAAAACAATGTATGTATCAATGTATATGTATATATATGTATATATGTTTTTCAACAGTATGTTGCATAAATTATGCCCGTATCATGGACTGGGCTTCTGCCTGCAGCGTTGACTTTTGAGTCATGACTAAAGAAGAACTTACTAGGAAATGAGCATAGACAAAAGTTTAAACAAGGAAATTCTTAAATTCGGATGTGTCAGTAATTTTCCAGGGTGGGAATCAAGCCCCACGAAAGAAATAAAGAAAGGGGGTAGACAGGTAGCATTAGTAAATTTGAGCAATGGAGGGGATGAAATTTGACATTAAAGGAATATAATGAAGAATAAAAGATGAATTTGAGACTTCAGACTTCATATATATATATATATATATATATATATATATATATATATATATATATATATATATATATATATATATATATATATATATATATATATATATATATATATATATATATATATATATATATATACATACTAAGTGAGAAGTCCAAATAAATATGTAACTATATGTTGAACCAAGGGACGTACGCAGGGGGGGGGGCCTCCGGCCCCCCCGAAATCTCACGATTTTTTTCATTTTCCCATAATTTTCTGATTTTTCTCACAGAATAATGGGTTTGAAGGATTTGCCCCCCCCCCCGAAACAAATTGCCCCCCCCCCGAAACAAATTCCTACGTACGTGCCTGGTTGAACCCACCCTCCCTTCTTTTAGACTTGACTTCATTCATCAACACTGATATTTCGGTGGTAATGAAAGACTGCCAAAAGCATTAGCGGCTAAAGCATTAACTCCTGCAATATCAAACGAACCTCTTCCAGCTTTTTATCATGTAATAAAATCACTTTAATAGTTTCGACAGCTGATGAGATCCAGACGGAAACAATGTTAAGCAATTTTTGTTTTGTGTGAAATTTTTACTTTTATGGGACGTGGTTCTAGAATTAATTTTCAAACCCTTGGATGTATATTTACAGACGTGGTCAAAATTTTAATTGACATATGGGGCAACATTAACAGAATGCACCCCCTCAATTGGTTTGGTTCGAAAGCGGTTGACATCGGGATAATTTCACTTAGTCATGAGAGTTGAAACTCAAAAATAAGAAACGTAAGCCCGTGTGATGTAGTCCTTAGCAAAAAAAAAAACAATGAAAAGGCTATTTAAGCAAAATGACAGATACAATGGAGTTCAGGAGCCCACTCAGGATCCATCTTGGAATATTGGCTATCTCAAAAAAAGGGCTATCATAGATTATGTCAAAGGAACATTCTAGCCACTAGAAAACTCTTTTTCGCTTCAATTTTGAAAAGTTTTCAATTTTGAAAACTCTGTTTCTTATCTTTTACTTTGACAGTTCCCCACTCCAGAAGAAGGGGGACAGGGCTTTCTCTGAAACCTTGGGTAAGCTAAAGTTAATACTGGACTTAGATCACTTTGTTGAAGGAGTCAAAAATGATAAAACGCCATCTATTGGCATGTAAATTCACGGGCGCCGATAGGATCTACCAAGGAAACAAGAGCTAGACTGCAAACCTTTTTTTTTACACCTAACTTACAAAAAAACCAACGTCCATTAATCCAATATTTCAATAATTTTCATCTCCAAGGGGAGGGGGGGGGGTTACCTCCGCACCCCTTGCCGCGCTATTATTAGTATTAAAAACAAGCTTTAAGTCTTTACGGTTAAAGATTCAACACCCGCCAAGTAACGAGATATACTAGCAATGAACATGTTATATTTCATTCTACGACAGCTGAAAGATATGGGAAAAAGTAATGAGAAAATAGTTAAAGGAAATTGAACTTGACAGGAATTGAAATTAAAATTGAAAAGACATGGCAGAGGAAAAAAACTAATCCTTGGATAGATAGGAGAGGAGGAGAAGCGCAAAGTTGTGTTGAATGGCTTGGTGCTGTAATGAGTTATTATTAACATTAGTTAGTATTAATTTAATTAGTGAGTGAGTTAACTTGATTAATCTAATTAGTGAGGGAGTTAGCTTAATTAATCTAATTAGTTAGTTAATTTAGTGAACTAACGAGCTTAATATTAATTAATTAGCTACTATTAGTATTAGTTAGCAGTGATTCTAAGATTATACTGTAAGCAGGGCCGCTCCTAGGGTTGGTGGTGCCTGGAGAAAAATTTATCAAGCCCCCCTCTCAACTCAAATATAAAAAAGCCTCAGAAACCCCAGCCGCGGTACCCCCTCCCCAGCCATGACGTCCAAGGCAGATTGCCCCGGTCACCCGTCCCCCTTGAACGGAACCCGGTCACCCGTCCCCCTTGTGCGCAACTGTTATCCATCAGAATTTAGATAAATTGAATTGCAAAGTTAACAAAATATGCATATATACTGAAATACGCATAAGCATACTAAAATACACATACGCATTCTCACATATAGAGCTGAGATACGCAAAGATTCACCTGAATGAAGTTTGAATAATTTCCACACTATGCCCCAAAAACTGCAAATATTTCGAACTCCAGGGGGGAGGGACACTTCTAAACCACCTTACTTAACTATTACGATTATTAATTTTTAGTTTTGTCAAAAATTGGTTCATGCCAAGATAATATGAATTTGTTGAAGGAGTTGAAGCATGAAAAGACTTAATTTCGTGGCAAATATTGAAAAGCTAGTTAAACTAAAGAGAAAAAGAAAAATTATTGTCCTGTTCTTTCGTATTAAAAAATGTGTGCTTCGATTCCATTGGTGTATTTTTGTGACGTATTTTTAAAAGCCAATCACAAAATTTATTATTCCTGGATAGAAAAATAGTCCCGACTTTTTAAAACCATGTTACTAATGCTTCAGGTTTACTCACGCTGAGTGACGAATCTGGACGGACAAGTAGGTGCAATTTCTTGAGATAAAAATAAACCCCACCTTTTAAGATCTGATTGGCTCTTCTGTGAAAAATATGAAACCACGAACAGTTCTCGGGTCATGTTATTTTTGACTAGTAAATTCTATGTTCCTTGGTAGTTAAACAAACATAGCATGAGACAATTGAAGTTACATATATGTCAGACTAACCAATACCTTTAATTCTAGGATTTTATGGGAGAATTTTGACACTGTAGTAAGAAGATAGTTCTGCAAGACTAAACAGTATACGTTTGGCAAGACACAAGATTTACTGACAATAGTGAAAAGACCTAATGACATTAGCTTGAACCCATGGACATTAGCTTCAATTTCCCAAAAAGCATCACGGCCAGAAGTTCAATGCAAAATGTAAAGAAGAATTGGGAAGACTTAAATGAAATTCTTCCAACAATTTGGATCCTAGAAAATGCCAGCTCTAAAGATTCTTGAAGAGGAGACATCCCACCCGTATTGGATTCCATTTTGGATTGGTAGGTGTATTTTAATTAACCTAATTCTATAGATTGGGTACAATGAGAGTGGAGAATTGGGGCGGAGGGGGAGCGTGTGAAGCTGTGCTGGCCTCAGGAGGATTGTTGCTGCAGTGGTTTGTTAGCCACAATAGTAGTGGTAGTAGTTCTATGGTTGATGACAAGTCCTATAATACAGTTCTATTGTAGAGGGTCTCCAAGAGGTTTGTATGCATAGAAAATAATTAGCATACACCAAAACCGTAGTCAAATACCTCTTGTTATAGAATAAAAAAAAAGGCAATTTCTCCTCTCCTAGAATGTTTTGCCTCCCCCTCATTCCATGGGAGAATACTCTTTCCTTTTGCATTTCTCCTGAAAAAAAAATAACCCCATGCCCTAGATTTTTAAACTAAATTTTGCCCCTCCCCCCTATATTTTCGTGAACTGATGTCACTAGGCATAGTTGTCCTTAGAAATCGACAGGATGGTTTATGTTTGAATTTATACGGACGACAGAAATGTCAAATTAAACTAATTAATTTCCACGGCCTAATGTGGCAACACTGACGAAAATGTCGTACTGACATAAAAACTTTATGATTTTCAAATAACGATTTAAAAAAAAGATGGATATAGGGGGCAAAAAACGTTTTTTACTTTGTTGCCCTAGGTTACAAAACACTATAAACCAAAGAATTATCGATATTTAAAAAAGAAAATACTCTTTAATTTCTTGAACAAGACATTCACAGTAATATACAAAAAATTATATATCAATACTTACTAAATCATCGAGCTCATTTAGTGACCTCTTGATCTCTTGAATTGCATCATGTGTAGAAAACTGTGACTAAAAAAGAAAACGTATTTATAAAAAGGGATTCTGTTAAACATGTTTCACGTTTATCAAATAATGATTTAATTAATATAACAACATATAAACATAATGAACAATACATTATTTTATTTTAAAAATAAATTAATTTGTTATTAATTACACAATATTATCAAATTATAACAATTATAATGAATAAAATGAATGACAAACTGATTAAAATGCTATATTAATTGAAAACATATTGATGCACAGATTAATAATATAATTAGGTAATTATCAAAGGACGTTAACAATATGACGACTTTTGTTTTCTGAAGGAGGGCTGAAAATAGTTATGGAAAATTGGATAATTTTATTTCAGGGACAAGAAGTAAAACATAGGGGAGCACGAGCATATTACACAGAAATATATTTCGACGGGGGCGCAACATTTTGATTGTGCAGGAGCGGGTAGGGGGAGGAGAAAAAAATATTATGAAAAATTTGAATGACACGAAAAAAATGGGGGCACGTATCCCCAAGATCTGTTTGCAACTCCCTAGATTTTGAAATACAAGTTCCCCCCCCCCTTCCCTCCCCTAATTTTCTGTGAACTGAAGCAACTCTTAATTATATTATTATGTCAGATATTTATTACTCATTTTAAGTATATTGTATTAATTAATGGTAATTATATATATGATGACATTAAATATAACAATTATTAGAAGTGCTAAGTGGTAAATTCCATCCTGATTCATTATCTTACATCTGAGTTACTAGAGATCTATCAAAGCAGAAAAGAAATATATGGGAATACAAATAAAAGTAATAAGACGAAACATAAAGAAACAAAAAGAAGAAAAGGATAAAGAAGAAAGAATACAACGAAAAGAAATAGAAAGAAAAACAAAACAGCGCAGGAAGTTTGAATTTTCGAAATCCAGAAATTTCAAAGTTTAAATTTAGAGGGATTTTTCAAGACAAGCACAATTCTCTTCAAAGCACTAATTATGAAATTAGGCCAACCAGAACACGAATAATAACATCCAAATTTGAATAGTGACACAAAAATGAAAACAAAATAGAAAAAAAACGCAATGACCAAAGAGGGAGAAGAAAGTATTAATACAAAAATTCACTCAAAACACAATTCAGAGTCAACCCAATTAAAATTTATTCAACAACACAATTAGTTAATAATATATTTAATATGAATTTAGAAAAATTCTATCAAAACACAAAATCATAGCCAACGCAGCGGCGTGGGCTTAGAAAACAGCGATACGCAAAAGGAATGTGGAATAGACTGATAAGTTACTTTCTGGTTTAACCTTTTCTGTGGAAATTTATGAGCGAAAAACCAAAATGTGTTCAACTATCCCACATGCGAAGTTTAGGCTGAAAATTTGTGTCTTAGCAATTTTTTTTAAAAATAGGCAAATTGCTTACAGACACCGCCATAAGTTAAGAAAAAATAAGCTACTGCGTTCATCAGAAAAAAGGGTAGTTCTCAAATTTAAGCAGTTTTCTTGAATAGTACAAAGTAAGCACTAATTTGGTGCTAGTAGTTTTGCTATAAAGTGTGCTTTTAGTACTTATTTTTGTATTTCGCGAAAACTCTTCAGTAATAAAAGGCTCTTATTGTTCAGCTTCAGACTGCTTTTGAAATCTGTGTTAAGTTAAATTTTATGAGCAAGTTGCTCAGAAATATCATCGCAAGGTTAAGACAAAGTAGGCCCTTGGCCTAACCTCAGAAAAAAGAAACAAAAATACCTTTGAGGTTTGTCAAATCTAAGCAGTTTTATTGACTAATAACTTAGTACATAATGATTTGATGCAAGTATTTACGCTTTTGGGGAACTTTATAAAATTCTATTTTTATATTCTATATATATATATATATTCTTTTACTAATTTATGGTTCTTAGAATTGAGTGTTTAACATTTTTATGATTTAGGATATATTTCTCAATAATTTATCTTCCGATACAGCCTAAAACTGCTAGTTCAACATTAATGTTGAAAATTGTGTTTCTTTGCATTTTTTTTTTTTTTTTAGCAAGTTGGTGCTACTAGTTTTACTTTAAAGGGCGTTTTTAATACTTGTTTTTATATTTCCTGTGTATTTCTCAATAATTTATAATCCAATACGGCCCAACATTGTTCAGCTCAGCATACTTTTGAAAATTGTATTTCACTGCAATTTTATGCACCATTTTAAACACAAGAAACGAAAGTTATTCGGAAAATTCGGAATTCCCGAATTCCACTATGAAATTCTAGGGGTGACGGTCAAATTCCCCAAAAAGCGTAATTTTACCCCACATCTTGCCTTGGCGGTCCTTCCAGTAAATGTCAATGGGGGGGGGGGGATTATTTCCTGCTTGTATGCATGTTTATTAACTAATACTAAATAATAAAATCACTTTTTTATTAGGTTTTTCATCATATGACGGAAAAAGGAAGGTGGTGAACGTGTCCATGAAGAAGAAGAGGCTATTTAATTTTCAAAGTTTCAGTTGAATTTGTGTTTGAATAAAAGCCTTTTATGTTGGGAAGGGGCGGAAAGCTCTATTAAAGCGACGGAATGGAAGATTGCAAAAAGATTAATCACGAAACTTTCATTTTAAGTGAAAAAGAATTAAGATTAATTCCCAAGATAGTTGAAAAAAATATATTGTTTGAAATAAAGCCAATATTTGACAGGACCTTGACTAATGATAAAGGAAAAGTTTTTAATGAAAATGGAAAAGTTTCTTCACCATAAGATGTGTAAACTTTGGGTTCAACTAGTAAGTTTTCGTAAACTAGTTAGGTCTTTACTATTTTTACATATTAAAATCAGTTATATTCGCAATAATATTTTTTAGTTGCTCCTTGGAGGGAGGGGGTAATATATTTTAGTTGGCTATTAAATGTACATATCCGATGACTAATTTTCTTTCCTTTTTAGTGTATCCGGTGATAAGTTATTTTATTTACCATAATAGTCCAAAACAAAATTATATTGTAGAAAAGGAAACCAATAATCGTCATGACTTAAGCTAATGGTAAAACATAAGTTTTTGAGCAAACAATAAAAGACAAACAACGGTAATTTGTGCAAATTCCAGTAAAAAGGCTTTGTTGTGTGCTTTTTAGTTATAAATTTTATACTTTAACTATAAAAGTTAACTATAACACTTTTAACTTAACTTTAACTATGTGGGGTTTTGTGTGCTTTTTTTACTGGAAAACTTCAAATTTCTTAATGATTTAATTTTTGAAGGTGAGTTTATTTTAAGCTATGCTCACGATTGAAATGGTATAGAAGTGATAACTTTTTATGATTTTTTTTTTCAAAATTGATAGGTTACATTTAATTTTAACATACCATAGTTTGAGATGTGGGTTTTTTCTCCGTCTTAAAAAAGGAAGCTAAAACGACTAGTAAATTATGCTATATATCTATTTTATGAAACCTTTTGTTGATCTATCTGGAGCCAAATAAAAAACAAGCCATTCTCAATGAGGCAATAAGTGGTCATGAGAGCAGATTTAAAGGAAATTAGAACTTAATTGGAAGCGGCTAAGAGTGAGGCTTTGTCTAGCTGCGTTGTTCTTAGGCGACTTGGTGCTACAGTAGGTTCTTAGCAGTAGCAGTAGAAATTCAACTGCTTTGTTGGTGTATTCAATCCATTTTATTTAAATGTTTGGTTTAGAAATTTGTTTCTGTACAAATTAAAAAAAAACAAAATTAATAGCTTGCTGCTTCAAGCCCATTTTAAATTAAGATATCAATTGGAGTTATATGGCAAGTGTTCAAATGTTATACAACACGGGTTATATCTTTGATGATTTATTTGTGAAAAAGAACGTATTGTATTTAAAATTAGATAGTACTTCCACTACCCCGACTTTTGGGGATTTTCCAGCTTTTTTCTAAAAGAAAATCGGGCTCTCCGAAATCTCCCCACACATTAAAGTTAATCGAAATTAACGGATTTTAACGGGAATTAATTGAATTTTATGTTAGCTTTCGTGTATTTACGAACGTTAATTTTCGTAGAGGTTTCGGAGAAACCAATTTTTTGGGGGAAAATTTGGAGATAGTGAATGCAATGAAATTAATTGACCACAGTTCCGATGCGTAATCTTTGTTTCGTCTTCTCCCACTTCTCCTAACAAAGAAAACTATATATGATCTACTAAATTATGCTATGTAACGGTTTTAAAAACCATTGCATGTTAGTAAGCGAATATGAGAAATTAGTAGCCTTTTCTGTCTTTGGTAACCCGTCATGTTTGTAGGGGTGATTTAAGTTCATCTACCTTTTCCATTTGCCTACTGGCAGCTAGGACACATTCAATCACTGCTTTTTATATTTTTTTAATATTACTTATTATACTTACTTTTTTATATCATTCTATATTTTGTTGTTTATATTATTTTGTTTTTGATATTAATCTAGACTACACGAACTTCCTTCTATAGTTAGTTTCATAAAGAACAACTATTAACAGCTGCTTTGACTCACCAACGACAAAATATAAACATTTTAATGAATTTCATTATCACTAATAGTTTTCATTTCATTTTTTAACAAATAGTTTGAAATTACTTTAATAATATTGTTTTATGACAGTCAGCTCTGACACTAAAAATAATAATTTATATAGTTATTATCATTATATCACTATACTAATGTTATATATTATTATAATATTATATAGCATTACTATTAATATATAATAATAACTATGATTACTGGTACAAATTTATATATTTTGGTATATCCGTATGTTTCTGTGTTTTTGTATTTCAAATTGTGCGGCAATGATGTTAAAGTCAACCCAGCCAACTTAGCAGCAACAACATGATTATTCGTTATCGAATGTCATTATTCGTTATCGAATGTACATGATTGTTGATTTTCATTATCTCGTCTAAGACAATATTGCTTATTTGTGACCATGATTAATTTCACTTTCTTGTATTTTAATTTAAATTACATTTTATTTTAACTCTCTTTATTGAAATGGATTATCAGTCTGAAATTATTTCCATAATTTTGTTTTTTCTTAAACCAGCTTTGACCCTAATTTTTAAAACAACTGTATTACCGCAAAAAAAAGAACAAAAAACTAATTGGCAAAGCTGTCTTGTTGCAAAATTATAAAGTCTGCATACATGTTGCTGAATAAGCTTTGGATAATTGTCAAATAAGATATTTATAATTAAAAAAACAAAAAATATGCATTATGCGTCTAGTAGAATTGCATGGCTATCATGTAAAATTCAACTTGATTCAGATTTATTTATCAGCAAAAAAAAACGAAAAAATAAATCATTATGTATTTTTATTTTAGAATGCTCAGTTGTATAATTGTTTTTTGTTTTTTTTTCGGAGAACTTTCCGAATTAACTCACAGCCCCTCTGGAAAAACCCTAAAATCAAGTGTGAAGCTAAGATCCGACAGAATACTGCAACTTGATCCGCAACAAGCAGGTCGGTTACTCAGCCTCCCTCCTCCTTCCCCAGAAAAACGTAGCAAAAGCAATCGCTTTTGGCTAACATATGTTTTAACTCTATTCTGATCTAAAATTAGAGACTTGTGCCATTCTTGTGATGATTCTCTCCTTATAAACTTGGTAGGATGTCTTCTAGAAATTTCAAGCAGGAACTAAGCTGGATTTTTCTCAAGAAAGCGAAACCATAGGGAACAGTTTGCTAGACTCAAAATTCATTAGATTCCTGTGATTGATGTTGTCATTTTTATTGAACATTTTCCCCAGAGTTCCTTCATTTCCTTAAGTTGAAAAAAGGGAAAGAAATTAATCAAACATCAGAATTCAGTCTCATTCCTCACAATATTAAAGCGAAGAAGAAAGCAAAAAAATAAGTAAATATTAGGAGCACCTAGTGGCTATAAACTAGAACAAGTTACAAAATATATGGCAACTTATTCCAAAGATAAAATTTGGTAATTAAATTGGTAGTCAAATGGAAAAAAAATTGTGAAATAGATGGCATCATACCCTCTAAGAATAAATTGGAAATCGACGAAAAGTGGCTAAATAGATTGCTATTTGTTCTCAACTAAGTATAATTTTGTCATTAAATTTGTAATCAGTTAAAAAAATTTGTCAAAGAGATAGTACCATGTTACAGTGATCAAATTGTGCAATATATTTGACAATATTAAATTTTGCAACAATACAGTAGAATGAGTTACAGAAAAAGTTGCTAAATAGACGGCTACATCTTCCCTACTGTCATGACTTGGTAATTAAATAGGTAATCAAATAAAACGGTAGAGATATAGCTAGCAACATGTCCTATCATATTTTGCAATGCTTGGGAATAAAATAACGGTAATACAGTAGAAGGGATGACAAACAAAGAATAAATGGCCTACGTATTCCCAAAGTGAGTTATATCACTGCAGTTGTTTTTTTTTTTAATTTTAATTATGCAGAAGTGCATAGGCATATTTTCCGGAACCTAATATACTCCAAGGTCCCATTTTAAAGACAATGCGAAAAAAGACACTGCGGGAGTCTTTGCTTCGCTTCAGCAGCCAAGTCTCACGTTGGTGAAAAAATATGCTTGCATAGGCGAACATTCGGTTCACTCCTATTCGAATCAGAATTATAAAAAAGGGTTTAACTGGTCGGTAACAATTGTCCCTTTTTTGCAGTAAAGAGAAGATGAATCTCACGTCACCATATGAAGAAATGTTTTTACATGGATGAATATTCGGTTCACTCCTACTTAGGATCAGAATTTAACAAAAATCGGCTCGCTAGCCAGCAAAATTGTTACTTTTTTGTACCATGCAGAAGGTGAATTTCCAGTCGTTCGACTTACTCCTGTTTCGGATCAGAGATTTTCTACAGAAATTGTTTTTCTGGCCAGCATAATTTAGTCATTTATTTTTTTTTTTTTTTATAATAAATAGAACCATCTTGTTTTATCTATCGGTAAAAAATTGAGCATTTTTTTATATCAATTTTGAATGAACATACAACGAATTCGCTGCGATTTTTTAATATTATCTATATATCGTTATGATGAATTCTCATTATATTACCATTTTTGATAAATATTTTTAACGCATACAATGAAGCCTTTTCTTTTTTTTAGGGAACTTCAGATATTTACGCTTTAAATCAGACATACCATCCGGAACTATCGTAACAACTTTTTTTCATCTTTTGTGCATCGCTTAGTAAACGTAAAAACGACGTTTAACCTTAGCATTTTTACAGTATCCGCCAAACTGGAATAATTTACCTTGTCTCCATTGCAAAAGAAATGATCATTCTACCCTTCAAATTTTTGCAGATAATATCAAATGAAGATTTGCATTAATCAAAATGTTTTACTACTCCTTATCCCTATTCGTTCAAATACCTCAACTCCTTTATCATTTTCCCATGCCCCAATAAACAACAGTCACTTACAGTAACTTTAAAATAATAATAATAATAATAATAATAAAATATATAAAGTGAATGTAACCAGCTTGACTTGCTGACAAGTCTTATCAAAGCATGCTTCTTTTACCATTGATTTTCGAGGATCTAAATTTTTAAGGAGAAAGGTTATGGGCCAGGTCTAACAGGAATACAGAAAAAAAAACTAGCCCCTCCCTCTACTCTACTGGGTTTGTATGCCCCTCCCTCTACTGGGAGGAAAAACAAAACATTAAAAAATTCCTCAAAAACGATGGATAGTTCTTAGTCCCCCTCCCCCCTGAAAGATTTCTGGTGACCCTTTCTGTTTGTTATTGAGTATACAAGAAGAGTGTTTTAAAAACTCATGATTAAGGTACCAACGACATTAAAAGTGAATTTTGATTGCTTGAGTTGATTAAGTAGAAACTTACACAACCTTGTATATGTTAAAAGATTAGAAAGAATGGGAAATACCATTTTTAATGGAAAAGGCCTTCATATGCAGCTACACAGCTTTTGGTAGTAGCGGAAGTCAGCATAAAAAAAAGAAGAAGCATTTCCGAAAAACCAGCCAAAAATCAGCCAAAAACAAATGGCTCCAAATACCATGATAAGGCAGAGTTTTCTTTTGAAAATATAGTTGTGTCTTTGGGACTCGTTCTTGTTTGAATTTTTACGGACGAAATTATGGCCAAATTTAAAAAATATAGTTATGCTTACTTGTTTTCACGATTTAACGTAACAACACTACCGGAAACTGTAATACTGGCCTAACCAATTTATAATTTTAGACCAATCAAAAGAAAAATCTTAGAAAATCCCAATTTTCAGATATGAAAAGACCTAAGATATGTACAGGCGAAATAAAATATTTTTATTGTGATGTCTTTGGCACTTTAAAAGGTCTAAAACTGTCCTTTTCCTTTAGTTTTCATCAAATAATGTCTCCAGAGCGCTACTAAAGCTCTTTACAGCTTTCATTAACGGAGTCTTAGTAGGAAAAATGATAAACTTGTTTCTTATTCTTAATAATACGGATTACATGCTAGAAGAAATTTTCTAAAAAGCAACTGTTGAATAAGGCTTTCTAAAATGCTTTTCTAAACAGCTGATTTGCCTTAAGACATAAGCTTAACTTTGGTAAAAGACGTTTCATTCAGTCATAAAATCTTGGTATTGATAAAGCTTAGCTTAGTTGTCATGGAAATTGTTTGATCGATTGCTTTAATTATTAAATCCGTCCTTATTTGCAATGAAATACAGTTCTGTTTACCTTTAGGTTGGGAAATGGGGCAAAAGTAGAGCTATTGAAAATTGTATAACGTTTTCTGTTACAAAACAAACACTGTTTTCTACATTAGACCCACTTTGGACCACAGGTTTTAAGCAGGGGCATCAATTGGGATGGGGATATTTGGCCTCTCCTCCTCTAACATTTTCAAAAATACCCTTTCGAGTGTTTTCGTTGAAAAGTTTTTTTTTGTATTTTCATTAACGGATTGCACAAACAACAAAATTGGCCCACCCCCTAAATTATAAAAAAAATACCACCCTCCAAAATTTTAGTGAATTTATTCACTGCTTTAAAGATAGGAACAAAAACAGGTTGATTTGTCTTCCGTATACACAATTCTTGAGTTATTTTAAGTTCCATAATTCTATACAGAGAAACAGGAGGCCTAATTGTGAATTTTGATATTTCGAATTGTGATATTAATTGTGAATTGTGAATTTGTGAATATGATATTTCAAAGTTTTCTGTGTTTATTGGCAGAAATTTTCGCACAGAAGTGTCAACCAGATTTTGAAAAGACGAGATTATCTTCGGAAAGAAGGAAATATGCAAATCAAACAGTTCGTGATAACGAACTGTAAGGAGCGACCCGGCTCAATAGTAACCGATATATAAAAAGAATCAGCTTTTTATACTGACTTCAAATATACAAATTTTATTAAGTTTGGTCTTAACCATCAAAGGTTACGAGCCTGAGAAAATTTTCCTGATTTTCGAAAAAAGGGAGAAACAGCGCCTAAAAGTCAAGTGATCTCAATGAGAATGAACTGGAGGGCAACTAGGCCCCCTCCCCGCCCCTTTTTTCCCAAAATCGTCTGATCAAAATTTTTAGATAGCGATTTTGTTCATCATAGATGAAAGGCAATAACTATGCCTTTGGGTATAACATGACCCCTCCACAGCCCCAGGGGAAAGGTTTTTTAGTTATAAAATTTGCCCACTGTTTGCGCACAGTATTTGTTATTGGGATGTAGCCATACATTTTTTTGGGAAATTTTCTGCTAGGGGTTTTTTTCCACGGGGGAATTTTCCATGGGGAGGGAAGTTTCAAGGGAGTGAGCGTGTCAAGTGAAATTTTATACTGGGGGAATTTGCCAGGATTTCTATACAAAATTCTTTTTATATGTTTAGTTTTCTCTTTTCCGTCTCAATTTTACGCGCAGAGTTGCTAGGAGTAATTGTCCGAGGTAAATTTTCACCGGGATTGAATTGTCTAGAGGATATTTTCGTGAGGAGGGGAAATATCCCAACGTGGAGGTGGGGCCGGATTTCCTGGTATTGTTTAAAAACAATCAGAAATTAAATAAAAAACAAGTTTTTTCAACTGAAAGTAAGGAGTAACGTAATATCTTAAAACAAACAGAAATTATTGCGCTCATGAGGAGAGTTGCCCCCTCCTCAACACCTCACTCTTTACGCTAAAGATTGAATTTTGCCCCAATTCTTTAACAATAACTCCTGATACACAAGGGCCATTTAATTAGAACAATAAGATACTTTTTTAAAAGCACTAAAAAAAAATTTAGCATAAAGAGAGAGGTGTTAAGGAGGGGATACCCTTCATATACGTAATAATTTCTGTTCGTTTTAAGTTTTAATGTTTCTCCTTACTTTCAGTTAAAAAAAACTTTTTTTTTTATTTAATACAATAAAAGACCACTGACGTAAGAAGTTAAATTAAAGTAAACTTTTGACCATGGAATTATCGGAAAGTCATATTTTAGTAATTTTTCTAGTTTCACTAGGAATTATTACTGGTTATTAAGATTCGACATATTATCCTGGCAAACAGAAAACCAGAATGTAACATTTGTTCTAAAATAAAGCCAAAAAGCTGAAAAGATTACCTTTGACATCGTTTTCATTGCTTAATTTTTGTACCCTCAAACAGAAAAAGCACAAAAGAGTCCTATTTTCAAGGCCTACTGGAACTGTTTTCTTGTCTGGTTACAGTAAGCTGCTATTTACAGTGCAATTATGTAGTTATGTATATATCTCTTAAAATTTAGGCACATCAAAAACAACAGAGCCATCAAGGTTTTGGGCAAAAATTTCTTCTCCGTGTGCAGCTCCGTTTCAAAATGATCACATTTACCGATATAGTCTTAGACACTCCTTCAAAGGAAAACTATAACTTCTTAAGCTATTTGATGCCATATGTTTTCTGCGTATTTTTTGGTACTTTTTCACCCACGTTTCTTTTTTTTAATTTAACGCCAGCTACTCAAGAACTATATAGCTTCATATGGTGGTCCATTACGGTAGAAATTGAATTCCCAATTTTTCTAATTTCTTAAGATATACTGTTCAGTAAGTTTCCACCTAGACAATCCAAAAAAATAGATTTAATTGTCACTGTCTTCGGTGCTTTAAAAGGGAGCTGTTGAATTCAATAAAAAAAATGTTGTAGCTAGTCAGACTTTCAAGATTTTCTAGAAATCGGAGCATCAGCTACACACTCGAATTGGGTTTATAACAGTTTCCTCCTTTGATGGGGGAGGGTAGACACAAAAGAAAATTTTGTTCACTCATTATGTACATCTACTTCTATACTACTGTTAATGTATACAGTGCTTGAATAAGTTTCTTTTCTTCATAGTTTTTCTGGTTAATAGTTTTTTCAACATCTGTCCTTTTCGGTAGGTAACGAATTCTATAACACCGAATTAATGCAAAATTGTCATTTATTTTCAAGCCATATTAGTCACCAAAAGGATAGTTTTTGACCAATCGCAACTATTGTTTTATATTTCCTTTGCGCAATTATTTTGTTAATTATTATTTTCTTAAACACAAATTTTGGAACTAAATCACCAAACTCATTTTGTAATAAAACCATATACCATTGAAAAACTCTTAATTTGATATCTAGGCCAGTGATAGAGCCGGTTTGAGTTCCACAATCCTCTTCCTGAAACCATTTTGTCCCTGTCTCTGAGTCCACTGAAGAACTCATGACACTGCCATGCAAGGTTGCAAACGCAAACAGACATCTTGCAACCTCTTTAAGTCTTCAACTCCGGGTGCAAATCCCCCCCCTGGCCTAGACATTATATTTGGATTTGACAGCAAAACCGGAACATGATAATACAAGTTCTTTAATAACACCACAACAAAGGTACAAAATGAACAAATAACCTCGGTGAATTTTAAAGAGATACAAACCAAAACCTAATTAATGAAATAAATATCTCTCACCACTATAATAGCAATATAAAAGAAAAAAGGCTAGCATATGCCACACGCAAAATGTGCACAAAATCACTAGAATTGCAGGTATTAACACCACAAACTTTAAGGTTAGAAAATAAGAGTAAGAGGATATATGGGACCTGGCAAAGGATGATAGGAAGAACCGTACTAATGTTTCCCGGGATAACCCAGAACCACCCTATAAGAGAGAGAGAGAGAGAGAGAGAGAGAGAGAGAGAGAGAGAGAGAGAGAGAGAGAGAGAGAGAGAGAGAGAGAGAGAGAGAGAGAGGAGGGGCGGGTAAGACAAAATTCATGAATTTTACAAGTGTAGCAAAATTTAGTTCTTGAACATTTTGATCAATTACCTGGTCACGTGAACCCCAAGGACTTCAATGTGGGGTGGGAAAGGTATCTGATCCTTCGAACAGGCACGTAGGTCAGCCACAATGGCTGACCATTGCCATGGTCAGTCACCCTTCAAAATCTTATTTTTTTCTAATTTCTGGGGAACTCTCTTTCAAAATACCAAAATAATTTGTGTTATTTGCTTCTCCCACTCCCGAAGAAAATATCCAGCGTACGTGCCTGGTTTTGAAATGGCGCTTTTGGGATCGAAAATACAGATATATGCACATGTTTCGTAAAAAAAGAACAAAAATTGGAGAAAGGACTGTTCTTGATATGAATCTAATAAAAAAGGTCCCTCTCCCACGACTCCTCTAGGTGCAATAGTAGCCTTGACAAAATGAAAAGAAGTGTTAATAATCAGGTAATAGCCCAAAAAAAACCTAAGAATAAAAAAAAGGCAGCGTCATGAATTATTCCTAGGTCTCATCAACTCTTAATAGTGTCTTCTAACTAATATTATCGTAGGATCTTTTTACTTAGGGGAGCTATTAGCATCCAACTAATGACATTAGTAATGTAATGTCACATCACAAATGACATACAATGGATAAAAAAATAACTACTTGAGTTATTATTTACCGATCCGTGAAAAGTAGATGGGGGAACACCAATAAATCAACTCGTGGAGAAAAAAGAGCGCATCATTCATGTATCACAAAAACCTAAACCTGGAAGTCTTGCTTAGCCTGCAAGGAAAGAGAAAAGCAGGACGCCTCCTTCAACATGTTTCTTCATGTAAATTATACATATACGTTTGAAATTTGGGGAACTTTATCAAAGGTCGTCAAAATAGAAGGTTATAACAAGATAAGCTAGGGGAGTGCGCTTGACAACGTATTGAATAAAAGTTTCAAAGAGTTTATAATTGACGCCCAAAGATTTTAACATATCAAGCAGTTAGTGGTAACGAACTGTAAGTAAGTAGCGACCCGGCTCAATAGTAACCGAAACTCTATAAAAAACCAATATGATACCAAAAGATACATCAAAAGAATGAGGTTCTTATGCCGATTTCAAATATATAAGTTTCATCGAGATTAGTCCTACCCATCGAAAGTTACGCACCTGAGAAAAATTTGCCTTATTTTCGAAAAAAGGGAGAAACATGCTCTAAACGTCGTAGAACCTTAATGAAAATCACACCATCAGATTCAGCGTATCAGAGAACCCTACTATAGAAGTTTCAAGCTCCTATCTGCAAAAATGTGGAATTTTGTATTTTTTTTTTATTTTTTTTTTTTGCCAGAAGAAAGATTACGGATGCGTGTTTATTTGGGTTTTTTTTCCCAAGGGTGATCGTATCGACCCAGTGGCCCTATAATATCACGGGAGGGCTCATTCGAATAGAAATTAAAAGTTCTAGTGCCCTTTTTAAGTGACAAAAAACGGAGGGCAACTTGGCCCCCTCCCACGCTCATTTTTCCCCAAAGTCACCCGATCAAAATTTCGAGATAGCCATTTTGTTCAACATGGTCGAAAAATACAATAGCTATGTCTTTGAGGACGACTTAATCCCCCACAGTCCCTGGGGGAAGGTCTGCAAGTACCGAACTTTGCTCAATGTTTACATATAGTATTGGTTATTGGGAAGTATACAGAAGTTTTCAGGGGGATTTTTTCTGGTAGTTGGGGAAGGGGGGGGGGTCAGGGGTTACATGGGAGGATCTTTCCATGGGGGAAGTTTTCATGAAGGAAGGGATATTGCAATGAAAGGGGTGCCGGATTTCCCAGCATTATTTAAAAAGCGATCAGAAATTAAATAAAAACAACATTTTTTTTCAACTGAAAGTAAGGAGCAACATCAAAACTTATAACGAACAGAAATTATTACGTATATGATTGGGTCCACCCCCTAGTCATTATCTCGTTCTTTACACTAACATTTTTTTTCGTACTTTCATCAAAGATATTTATTCTAATTAACGACCTTTGCGGTTAAGGGGTCATTCTTAAAGAATTGGAACAAAATTTGGACTTTAGCGTAAAGAGCGAGGTATCGACTAGAGGGCAAACCCCCTAATATACGTAATAAAAATATAAGAATATAGAAGTTCGTTACGTAAGCTAATTCGTAAGTTATGTCAGATAAAAATTTCGAGAAAGCCATTTAGCCAAAAAAAGGAAAATTAATATGAAAATTTCGTTTTAATTATTGATGTACGGTGAGCCAAAATCAAAGCTGCATTAATTCAAAATCGTTTAGAAATTAAATAAAAAAGACAAGTTTTTTTTTACTGAAGGTAAGGAGCGACATTAAAACCTACAGCGAACAGAAATTATTTCGTATATGAAAGGGGCTGTCCCCTCCTCAACGCCTCGGTCTTTACGCTAAAGTTTGCCTCTGTCTCACTACTTTATTTTTTAAAACAATAAAAAACTTTAGCGTAAAGAGCGAGGCGTTGAGGAGGGGACAGCCCCTTTCATATACGGGATAATTTATGTTCGTTCTAAGTTTTAATGTCGCTCCTTACTTTCAGTTTAAAAAACTTGTTTTATTTATTTAATTTTTAAATGGAAGAACCGTGTTGTAACATATTTTGGTTCCTAACTTAACGAAAGGTAAGGTAGACGAAAGGTAAGCTGGAGAGTAGTGTTAGCTAACATTGTAGAGTTTTATGTTAGCGTTCCAAAAATTTTGACTTATTCTCCGTATAAATGAAACGTGAAGTAATACGTTTCGGTTTTTAACTTAGTATAAGGTAAGATAAATGGTAGGTAAGCTAGAACAGTGTTTGCCAATGTGTTGGATTTACGTTGTAAGGGCCTAACGCTAACGTTCCAAAGAATTTGAAATATTCTGCATTAGAATGAATCGTTCAGTACCATATGCTACATCAATGTAAGGTAAGGCATATAGAAGGCAAGCAGGGGAATAAAGAGTGGGGGAAGGGGGTGACGGATTAACGTTGCAAAGAGTTTATAGCAAATGTTTAAAAAAGTTTGCCCTATTCTGTGTATAAGTGAACGGTGTAGAAATATATGCTGGTTTTAACTGAACGAAAGATAAGGCAAATGGAAGGTATGCTAGGAGAATAAGGTTTGTCCATGTGCTTGAATAAAGTTGCAGACTTGAAGCTACAAAGCGTTAGAGGCACTTTTTATTGGAATGAACCGTTTAGTAATGTTTCGATTTCTAACTTAGACGTGTTTCGATATTCCTTTTATTAAGGATATTTTATATTGTAATCCTTCCATTTTCTAAGAAAGGTATATTTTATTGTTTTTTTATTACAAAACCGTTTTTTTCTTTTGGTTCCACTCCTTGCTCGGTCCGAACGACCTTTGAGAGCGATTTCATGGACTAAAAATTCATTTTTCCCCATTTTAACCCGTTGGTCCTAAGAGAAATTATAACAAATTAGAAGCACGCTTCAAATTTGATCTTATGTTCACCCTTCTTTTTTTAAGAAAGATAATTTTTTTTTTTTTTTTTTTTTATTAATTTGCGCAATCTATTAATTATCATATATTGTGCTAAAAAAAAAAAAATTCAAAAAAGTCTCACGTCTTTTGGGTCCTAGGAGGAATAAGAAAAACATGCAGGTGAGGGTTGGATTAAAAACAAGAAACATTGTATGTAGGAACGTATACTGAAGTTTCTGAATCCTCAAAATTTTGGGGAATGGAGAGCAGCTGACGCTGCTCAGAATTTTGGGGGAATATGGTGTTTCTAAATATGGTCAAGCGGAAGATTGTTTGTCAGTATGTCAGTTTAACGCTGCAGCTTGAAGAAGTAAAGTCAGATCGCAAAATCCAGAAAACTAACAACAGACAACGAATATCGACATCCGCACAACGGAAATTGTAACAGGGCTATGATCCCATTTACACACGAACTTACTTACTAAATACATCATCCTCCTTACTAAATAATAATAATACGCAAAAGTTAACGTGGGTGGCCAGGATCTATTCTTATTTTGGCACTCCTAGCAAAAGAACATTAAGTCAAACCCAGACAGACTTATTGTTGAGAAATCAGTAAAAAAAAAAAAAAATAAATAAATAAATAAAAAAAAAATAAAAAAATAAAGTTAAATAATGTAAAATATGAAAATACAAAAAGCGAATAGTGAATAAACATTATGTTATGAAATGAACGTTACATAATGTTACAAAATGAAAGCTATAGTTGGCACGTATGACCACGTGGCGTAGAAAATTAACTTTTCCGAAGAGGTTCACAATCGATAGTGGCCCGTACCAATGCGAACGCAGGTTCTTGCAGAGGGCAAAAAAGGGTTTGGGGCATTATATTTTCTTAGGTGAGGGCCAAAAAAAGTGTACTCTACTTGACCTAGTAGAATTTAAGAAAGACAAACTTGTAAAGCCTTGTAGAGGGCCTTAAAAGTTTGAAAATAGTTAAAGCTTTTAGATATTTTATGTAATGTCCATTAAAGACGGAAAATAGATTAAGACGTCCAAAAAATGCCATGTGCAAAAAATTCAATACAGCTGAGATACATTTGTTATTTAATAAAATTAAATAAAAAAACAAGTTTTTTCAACTGAAAGTAAGGATCAACATTAAAACTTAAAACAATCAGATATTATGACGCATATAAAGAGGGTCTCCCCCTCCTCAACACCTCTCTCTTTACGCTAAAGCTTTTTAGTACTTTTAAAAAAGCGTCTTATTGTTCTAATTAAACAGCCCTTGTGTTTCAGGAGTCATTATTAAATAATTGGGACAAAATTCAAAGTTTAGCGTAAAGAGCGAGGACAGTAGGGTTCTCCGATACGCTGAATCTAATGGTGTGATTTCCATTGAGATCACGTGGCTTTTAGGGGCTGTTTCCCCCTTTTTTCCAAAATCAGGAAAATTCTCTCAGACTCGTAACCTTTAGTGAGTAAGGTTAAAGTTGATAAAATTTATACATTTGAGATCAGCATAAAAGGATAATTCTATAGATATATCCACTGGTATCAAAATTCCGTTTTTAGAATTTCGGTTTCTATTGAGCCGCGTCGCTCCTTACTTACAGAACTGTTTGATATGTGCTTAATAGATGACATAGTCCAGAAAATAGGAAATATTTCACGTAGTTACAAGTTTAGAAACAATACAAAGTATCAAGAACATCTAAATACGGACTTTCTATGGTCTGCGGACTCGTCTCAGGTCTAATCATATCTGAAAACGTGACAGCCTACGATTTTCTTGTGATTGTTTCAAAATATTAACCTTGTAGTACAATGTCAGATTTCCGTTAGTGCTGCCACATTAAACTGTGAAAACAAATGAGCAAAACTAACTTGAAAAATTTGATAACTCTTTTGTCAATAAAAACTCAAACACTAACACCAGTTGATTATAAAAAAAAGACAACTACGGAAGCTATACCTTCTTCTTAAGCTGTTTTGTGTCACATTTTTTTTTTTTTTTTTGCTTAATTTTTTCTGGGTTTTAACTCAGTTGTTTTTTTTTTTTTTTTTTTAATTTGGCACCCACTACTACCTACGGAAAAGTGTATAGCTGCGTATATGCGGTTCTTTTCATTCAACTTAAGTTTTTTTATTCTATTGTTTCAAGACATATATGATTATAATAATTTCCAATCAACCATTTCAAACAATGAAATTTCATTTCCACTGTCCTCAGTACTTTAATTAAATGGAAAAGGCGCTCTCTGGAAAACACATGCTGTTTTCATTTGAATTGGGTGACATATTGGAGACTATTCCAGGATTGAGCTTTTAAAGCTTATAAAAAGCCTTTTTCAAAGAATACAAAGCTTATAGTTTTGAAAGGCTTACAGAAAATAACATCCAATTTGAAATAAAGTATAAGGAAGGACTTATTCGAAATGAAAGAGTTAACGAAAAGATTAAGGACATGACAAGGGAGAAAAAGAAGATGATGTTTTTTGTTTTGTTTTAACCTCTTTCTGTAACTTGGACATAACTAAACTTATAGCCACTGAATACTTGTACTTATATTGGCAATTTAAATTCTTTTACTTTTCAAAATATATATTTTTGTCCTTAGAGAACTGAGAGAGAAATAAAAGAAAAATGAATAAAATAAACATTACATTAAATCAATTGTAAATATCAGGGGGGTATACAAGAGGAGGGGCTAGGGATATAATTACCTCAATAGGGTTCTTGTCTTATTAAACATATCTCGATAACTTCAATCAGTCTATTTCGATTTTTGACAATAGCAATGTTCAAAATTGCGAATTTGGTATTTATAATTAAACAAATGAACATATAGAAAATGTGTGCAATATAAGGATGCGTTTTCCTGCCCTTGCTGAGATATTTCTGACCCTTTCCTCTATATATTTAAAAAACACTCTCGAGAAAAATTTCTGGTCTTAAGACCCCCCCCCCCCCCGTTCAAATATCTAAATAAGCCCCTGTTGAACATGTAGGTTATGACAGGTATGTGCACATAAGGGGGGGGGGTATATGGACCAAAGACCAAAACATAATGATGTTCTACAATATTTCGCATTGCTTTGTATGATCATCACACACTTTAACTTTCTTGCCCTTTTTCAAAATCACCCTCCCTTCTTGAATGCGCCCCAGCGCAGTGCCTGTACTAGTAAATCGCAGCTACCAATTCTGATCCTATTGATAGTAGTCAAGCATCAACCAGTAAAAAAAAAGCAAAGGATAACAGAAATTCCTGAAAAGTTCCAAATTGCTTCATTATGTAGTATAATCTCCACTAAAATGCCTATGCTAGCTTTTATTATTTCTAAAAAAAAAAAAGAGAAACCCATAAAAGTCCATAGGATTATTCTATTGCTACTCAAAATATACAACAACTTCATTGACATACAAATCTCGAGCACAAGAATTTTTCCAGATGAGAAAAAAAAGCGGGGGGGAGGGGGTAAATCAACCCAAAAGAATAATGGCCGTCCTACAGTTTTCGAATAATATAACGAAGGGTTTGGGAAAGAGCGGTGATGCTAAGAAAAGAATATGTTCAGCTATGTCTTAAAAAAAGCAATTCAACTACGAAATGAAACTATGACTTAACTAACAATGTTCATTCATCTAAAGGACTTCATCCTATTTGAGGGAATAACCGATCTATTCCAAGGGGATATTAGCAATATTAGATTTCCTGATTTAGTTGGATAAATCTAAGGATCAATTAAAACATTCTTTGTCCTCTCTGCCTGTGTGGTTTGGCTTAAGCGAAAAGGCTCTACCTATTCGAAGAACTTAGGCCTATTTGACGGACTATCCGATCTATTCGACGAAGAAAGATTAGTAACAACATTGGATTTCCTGGCTGGGCAACTCTAAGGATCAAGAAACAATTCTTTATACTCCCTGGGCATGTGACCTGGCTTACTTAACTGGGTTCTATCTTTTCGAAGGACTTGAACCAATTTGAGGGACTATCCTATTTATTCGAGAGGGGAGGGGGAGGGGATTAGCTAACACCATATTTTATTGGTTTATACGGTGAGATTTTTAGTAGTCTGATAAAGTATCCACTGTTTATCCCCTTGGCGCAAGATGCTTGGTTTGGTTGACAAAGGTTTACCTACTTGAGGGAATTATAAACGCTTAAGGGAACATCTAATCGAGGGTGAACTACAACAATCGATTTTCAGGGCTCAGGGTTCAATTTTTTTAGGAGTCTCAGTACAGAGCGACATACTCGTTATCCTTCCCACGTAAGTCACTTGGTTTAAATACCAGGGGTATACCTACTCAAGGGACTTCTACTACCTGATAGGTGAGAAGGTACTAGGTGCTACATATTGGAGGAGGAGACCAAGGTCGTATCCAGGGGTGTTACCCGGTTTGAACCCCCCCCCCCCGAAATTTTTGACCGAGTCAAAAATTAGCGTAAGCCGAGGATTGAAATCAGCTTACGCAGGATGTTAGACAAAGTCCACGGGAAAAAATCGGGTACCCCCCCCCCGAACAAAAATCCTGGATCCGCTCTTGGGGGAAACTATCAACATTGAAATTGCATTATTTATTTGGATAAACTTGTCGGCAGTTGGAGAAGGGAGGAAAATTTTATCCCACCCCCCATTTAAGTCACTTGGCTTACTCAAAAACACCAATCCTTTTTTCGTTTTGCTAAAAAAAATGACAATCTTACAATTCAATATATAGTTCACGCATTTTGCTAACCAAGCAAAAAAAAAGCTAAACTGAAAGATGTGGTTCCACAGTTTCATGTAAATAGATTGAAAAGTTTTCCACCAAAGTTGTCTCTCTAAGTTTTAACTAGATAATATGGACTAAATTTTGCAGATGCTACAGTACCTTCCCTGATTCTATTTTATAGTTGTATGAAATGTCTAAGCTCAGAAATGTCAGGCATCTTGAATAATTAAGTGGACTTGATAACAAGATAAGGACAAATACAGATTTTTGAGAAGGAGAGCGACAGATGGATAGATCAATAAAGCAATACCCCTATTCCAAAGTATGCTCCGTAAACATTAACTGTGCTTGCAGGGTTCTATAAACTACTTAAAATTTGAAAGATTTCAAAAGTAATAACAATATAGAGGTTACAAAAGTATAAAGACTTAACCACAAAGAAAAAATTATTATTACAAATCCTTATAAGGGCCTAGTAGCTGTAGACGCTTCTCCTCCACCCCATCTTTAAAACTACACTCTCTACCCCTTCCATTTACTTCAAATTTCCTTTAAATCCTTCTTTATGCCTTCTTCCCAACCCATTGAACCTGTTTTCTGTTTAGCCCCAGAAGGATGATCAAATAGATGCACCAAAATCGCCATTTATTAATACAAATGCTCAGAAGGTTTGACTTTTCCCAAAAAATTGGCTATGAAAAATACACTAATTTTGAAGAATTCAAAGTAGAAAAACCACCACAAACCCCTAAATGGAGCAAACATGCGCCATCTGGTCATACTGCACCAAGTTACAACAAAATAAAATAATTAAATTAGATTACATCTGGGAATAAATACTGCTACTTTTTACGTTTTTATTTCAATTTAGATTTTTTTTTTGGGGGGGGGGGGGGGGTTACAAATTTCTGGTACCTGTTGAAGACGATTTGATTAAACACCAAAAATATAATTTTAATTTTAACTAAATAATTAAATGGAATAATCTAGCACTTTAAATAAATAATCGAACCAAAAATAAAGTTTTATTTTTATTTCAGTTTCACTGGAATGATTAGTTTGCGTTGTTCTTTACACACTTTTTTCCTTTTTTTTTATAATAATTTCTGCATTTATCGAATTTCGTTTTGTCAAGAGCTGGCTACCGCACAGACAAAAAACAACAACAAACAAACAAAAAACCCTTTATTTATAGGGGAGGGGTAGGGGGCCACGGTTTAAAACAAAAACTGTGTTTCAGAAAACGTCATATTTTTTTCCAAAATCGCAAATAATGCACTCGGATAAATTTCTGGCACACTACGAGGAAGGAGCGGGGGATTTATTAAGGATTTCAACGGAAGGATGTTTAAGATTTCCGGATTCTTCCCGGAAATTTCCAGATAATAACAAAAATGAAAGGAAACAAAATTGGGATGAACTTAAAATAAATCAAATTAGAATGGAATGGACAAATCCAAGAGTAGGTATATAAGAGATCCTTGCACAGAAAAACGAATAAAAAGACACAGTCAAAGAAGACAACTTGAAACAACACGAAATAAAATTGTTCAACTAAATTATTAGGTTCATGGAGGAATCATAAGGGGGAATGTTTAAAATCAGCTAAGAAAGCCTTGTGAATAATAATGAAAATGGAAAAAATTGATAAAATACTATAAAACAAATTAGAATGTGAAGATCTAAAAACTAATGGCTAAGGGATCCTTGCACGAAAATATGAAGAATAGAGAAAAAGACCAGCTAAGATGGAAAACAAGCTGAAACGTCACACTGTGAAATAAACTCAAGTTTTTAGAAAGTCTTTTCTCTGTTTTACTAGTGGTACTAGGTGTTTTTCTAGTGGTACTAGAAAGTCATAATCCACCTCTTCTAAAAGAGAGTTATGAAGGCTCTAGTTAGCCTCTTCTGAATTTTTGCTAAGTCTTTTGCTTTTTTTGACGAGACGGTACTAAAGGAAAACTAAAACCAGATCCTTCTTTCTCCACTTCATATTTACCATCTGATTTTATGAGTATAGTTGTCCGACTAGGGGCAGAATACGGAACGAACGGTCTTGGACTTACTGCGGAATATATATTTCGATTATCCTTATTCCCAAAGTTGATAAGTGATGATTGAACATCATTTTTGTTAGGAGATGATATTGATGTAACTAGTGATCGCTTTTCAGTACAAAGATCATCACCCAAGAATGTTTTGGTCATATTGATATGAATTTCTTCCTTTGAAAATTCCTTCCTTCGCGACTCAATTCTTTCAGATACGGTCTTTGTAATAACAGGTGAGTCAGAAGAAACTGAGCTCAAGTCCTTTAACCTATGAAGTCCAACTTCTTTATCAACATCTTTGAATTCTTGTAAATTCAAAGAGGCATTTTTTTCACGAAGGGATAAATTTGGACTGCTTTGTTTAGCAGGGTTATACCCTATTTGCAAAACTTTATCTTTTGTTAGCTCATGATTCTGAGGGAGCGGCTTCGATTTAAGTATCCCGACATGATCAGCCTCATCTTTCGACCTCGTATTTATCTGGCAGCATCCCAAATTAGAGGTTAAACCACGAGCAAAATTAAATTGTTTATCGACTAATACAAGCGAGGTAGCAAACTTCTTAACAAGTCCTTGCTGTGCAGAGTCACCCTCTTTGAACAAAGAATTATCATTTACAGCTTCTTCTTCATTGCAAGCTAGTTGTTTTGACCTAACAAACTGAAAATTGTTTTTAAATTCAACCGCTTTAGATAGACTATCTACCTGTTCTTCAAGAGCTACGTCATTAGCCGAGTCCTTAACAGTCGTCAAGGAAGAGATAGCAGGACCAAATCCTGGTGATTGAGAATTAGTCCCTATTGAAAGAGGCAACATATTTCTTTTCATTTCGGTAGGTGATGTAACTTCATTGACGCGAATCAAAGAAGAAATTACTTTTCTAGCCGACAAAGAAGCTATTAATCCTGAATGGCTTACAGTAAGAGGAAGATTCATACTGTTCTTTAAAGCTTGTATATCTGGGGATGACGTAGCCAAGGGGGGTTCATTTTCAGATTTTGTATCCAAAGGACTTTTAAGTTTGTTTGAACCTGTCTCAGAAGCAGTCGACAAAAAAATTGAATCCATTAGCGATTCTTCTTCAGAATGATCAAAGAAGTTTTTGTATATCTCAGTATTTATGTTAAGGCGTGGTTTGGGAGAGACCGGCATACCCTTTTCAGATTTTTCAACCAAGAGACATTTCGTTGTCTTTGAACTTGTCTCAGAAGCAGGCGAAGACAAATTTGAAATCATTAGCGATAATTCTTCCGGTTCATCAACTATATTTCTATATTTTTCATTATTTACTTTAAGACGTGGTTTAAATGGAATAATCACGCCTTTTTCAGATTTTGTATCCAAAAGTCTGCTAGTTTTGTTTGAAATAGTTGCGAAATCAGTCGACGACAAAATTGAATCCTCAAAAGATAGTTTATCACGTTGATGAAATAAATTTTTAGGCATTTCGCTTTTTATTTCAAGGCTTGGTTTAGGCAGCGTGGCCGAATCTTTTTCTGACTTCGTGTTAACTAGACAGTTAGATTTACTTGTAATTGTTTCAGCAGCAGGCGATGGCAAATCTGGGCCCAGGAAAGAAATGCCAGACTTCAGTTCATGCTGATCAAGCGACTTATCGGAGATTTCAGTTTCAGCATTAAGGATTGAGTTTGGCGGGTTAGCTAAGCGATGCTCTGATTTTGAGCTGTTAGAAATTGTTTCATCAATGGCATCGGAGGACAATGAATTCATGAAGGAAGTATCAGACTTAAACTCGTATTGAAGAACAATATTATTAGGGATTTCATTTCTTATTTTAAATCGTGGCTTAGGTGGGACAGGAGGTCTTTTCTTCTCAACAGACGAGCAGAATTCTGCAGGAGGCTCCATAATTTTTATTGAATAATCTGACGCAATTCCGTCAACGTTAAAATTATTATAAACATTCTCATAATCCCTCGGTACAAATGAGATGGCACAGCCATCACTTTCCTTAACACATGTACCTATTTTAGGTTTACATTCTGTAACAGGTTGAAAAGTTAAACCATCATCAGTAAAAGCACAGTCCTCATACTTCCTAGTGCTCTGTGAATGTGACAAATTTGTGGTCTGCGATAGAGCGCTGAGCTTAGTGCTCTGTGATAAATTTGTATTATTCTCAGACGAAATTAAACAGATACCACCGTCACTACCTGACATAATGGGTGGTGTCATTTCATGATCAGAATTGATACCCAACGAAAAGGTTTTAACACCATCACCAGAGAGTTCGCCATCACCAGGAATCTGGATATCAACTTTTCGTGTCACATCGTTTGCTCTTTTTGATTTACGTCTTCTTGCTGGTTTTTGCGGACTTTCCCCGCTATGAGTATTGAAACTCCCATGGTGAGTCATTGGAGCAACTCTATAAACACTATCCAAGCTTCCATCATCACCAACTGAACAATCAGAGCCAACTGAAATACTAAACCCCTCCTCTTTAATATCTTGCAATGGGGAAAATCTTTTGACAATCGACTTTCCTCCCTCTGTTGTCCAATGTGGATTGCTAAAAGGATCAACAAATATTTCTTTATTTAAAATGGTACCACTTTCCCAACATGAATCCACCCAAGGGGGTGAGAAAATATCTTTTTTGTTGCTTACCTGCGATGGCAAAGTTGATGGCAGGGATGAAGGGGGCGGCGGCACAGTCGGAATGGATGGCATCTCGGCTGACGAAGGCAATGGTTTGGCTACACCAAGTCTAACCATGCCTCTCGGGGCCCCCTAGATTAAAAAAATAGGAGACATTATTCAGCTGAGGTTAAAAAATGAAATAAATATATTTTCTATTTACTTCCCTCAAAATCAAGGAGTATATAAAATACATAAGCCAAATTGCAAAAATAGTCCAACAAAGCAATTATTTAAAATAGGCTTAAAAACATGACTGAAACAACATACGAAAAAAAAAAAAAAAAATCAAACCTCAAAATCTATTCAAATTCTAGAAAACCGAAGAAAAGGTCATGCATAGAGAATATTTTCAGACATGCGATAAAAAGTATCTATCTTAATCATAGCGAATTCCAACGGCTATTTTAAATGTCGAAACTAGTTTGAAGTTGCAAAAAAAAAATATTAGAAAACCAAACAGGGCCATATCCAGGATTTTTTTCGGGGGTTGGGGGGGGGGGGGTACAAAAAACCTTTCAAAATGCATGAAAAATTTGTTTATATTTATTTTTATTACGTTTTTAAGATTCGGGCAAACATTTCGGGGGGGGGGGGGGGGGTCAGCCCCCCTATCCCTGGATACGACCTTGAAACCAAGTAAAAATTTACAATGGCAAACGAGAATTGATAAAAATGACAATTCTTAAAATCTAAAAAAACAAGGGAAGAACATAGAGCATGCTGAAGGGGAACTGCGTTAAAAAGAGAACTCAAAATATTACAACGATAGATACCAAGTAACCCTATTATTCAACCAAATACCTTTCTAATCTTTTCTAAAATATATACAATTAGCATCGAATTCGAATATCGAGCTGAATCACAATAAGGTAATCCCAGATAAAAAAAAAAAAAAAAAAGTATCAGAAACCGGGAATGAAACGCAAATTAGTTCAGCTCAACCATTACCATTGATGGGAAATACTGACGTTTTTAATACTAATAGAAAGGGCTTTATCTTTAAGCTTACTAGAAAGGGAATAAACATTATTAACTTGACTAGCTTTAGAACGACTTAATAAAATATTATCATTAGCACGTGCAATGAAAGACACATCCCGTCCGCAAAAGATAAAGGTTGCAGATAGCAACCAAAGATCCTCCGTCAAACACATCAAAATACAAAGGGATAAAGTTCCATCTTGTCTCGACGAACAGAAATCGTACTAGCGAAAGAATCAGAAGTAAAGAATATAATTAACAAAATGAAAAAAAAAATGAAAAAAAAATAAAATAAAAAACATAATAAATAAAAACAAAATAAATAAATATTTATATAAAAAAATAAATAATGTATTATTATATAACATTATTATAACAAAATAAATAAATATATGAAAGTGCTCTAGCACCAGGCGAATGGGATAAAAAGGCAAGTTTTTTTCGCAATCCCTTGAAGATGAAATTTGAAAGGCAGTTTTTCATGAACTGGCTACATTTTTTGCCTTTGCGATTCTGTCAGTTAAGCATTAGTTAAACATAAGGTAAAAGGGGGGAGAGCAAAGCAACAGTAGCAAATTTGTTGAGATTTGACAGTACCTTCTGATGTGCAAATGAAAAGAAACCAGAGGCGCCCCTTCCTCTTACCTATGACCCGAATTACGGATGGACTTATTTCAGTCTACTTCTGGGCTCGAGTGTCTTCAGTAAACACAAATTACACTGTAGCCTTTAGGGAAGTGAGTCGGCAAACCAATTTTCATTTGTGGCAATTATTTATCTTGTTAATTTTGACTTCATTATTCATTGTAACTTCTGTTTGTTTTATGTTTTGATTTCTTTATTCGTACCAATATTTGTTTGTTTATCAGCTAATTTGTGCCCTTCCAAAAGTTTTACTAACGATCTTTACTTTTGGTTGAGGAAATTTAAAATTTTCCATGTGTTTTTAGTTCATTTATTCTATGGTCCATTTATTTTATTCTATAAATAAGGAAAGCTGGTCAAAGCTTTCTATTTTGTGAACAACTAAAGACGTTAGAACACATCGATTTTTACAATTTAATCTCCAAATATTCTACCCATGTGAAATCTTAATTATGCCGAGTTTCTCAATGACTTTCTACCAGCATTAGGACTCTAGCAATATAAAGGTCTTGTCAAATTTGTAGAGAAACAGTCATGAAAATGGCCCCCTTGCTATTTAAAGCTTCAATGCTTTTCCAGGCTGGCCAAATGTGCTAACTATTTGTTTGACTAAAATATTTGTCTTTATTTATTTATAAATCTTTGATCTTTGGGTCTAAGGTCTGTGGGTCCAACGAAAAGAAATTGATTAGACCCTCTTGCCCTTTCAATCTCCATTGCTTTTCCTGACACGCAATACTAACATATTGTTTGCAAAATTTTTTACTATTTATCTACCTAAGGTCTTTGGGGCGAACAGAAACGAATTGAATAGATCCACTTGCCCTTTCAAGCTTCATTGTCCTTCCTGGGAGACAAAAAAATGTCTGCAAGTTATGAACTTTGCCCATTGTTTACATATAGTATTGGGAATTATACAGACGTTTCCATGGGGGATTTTTTCTGGTGGGAGGGCAGGTCGGGGGAGGGGGTAACGTGGAAGGATTTTTCCATGGGGAAAGAGAATTTCCATGAAGGGGGCGCTGGATTTCCCAGCATTACTTAAAAAACAACTAGAAATTAAATAAAAATACAAGTTTTTTCAACTGAAAGTAAGGAGTTACATTAAAACTTAAAACGAACAGAAAATATTACGTATATAAGGGGGTTTGCCTCTCCTCAATACCTCACTCTTACAATAAAGTTTTTCAACTTTTAAAAGAGGTTATTATTCTAATTAAACAGCCTTTGTGATTCAGGATTCATTCTTAAATAACTGGAACAAAACAACCCCTCCTCAACGCTTCGCTCTTTACGCTAAATTTTGACTCTTTCTCACAACTCTATTTTTCAAAACAATAAAAAAAACTTTAGCGTAAAGAGCGGAGCGTTGAGGTGGGGATAGCCTCTTTCATATACGGAATAATTTCTGTTCGTTTTAAGTTTTAATGTCGCTCCTTACTTTCAGTAAAAAAAAAAACTTGTTTTTTTTATTTAATCTAATTAATAAATGTGTCTCTGCCTATTTATCTATCTAAGGTGCTTGGGTATGTTTGAATAAGCTGTTAAAAGTTTTGAGCGCAACCAAAGACGTTAGATATTTACACTTTAATCTCCACATATTCTAGCCAAAGGAAATCTAAATCTTGCCCGGTTATTTTTTACCAGTATTTTACCAGCACTTAGATATTACCAATTGAATCACCAGAATTTTACCAGTTTTCTCGACGTTTGGAGTTTATTAAAATAAGGGGCTTCTACCCAGGGGCATCAAATCACATATATGCAGAGTGGCAAATGCAATATTTAGTTTCCATAGGGGGGGAGGGCAATTTTTTTATTTTTGAAATGAAAATACAAAAAAAATCAATGAACATGCCAAACAAGCTATTTTTAAGCATCTAGAGAGGAGAGGGCAGTTTATCCGCCCCGTCAATTGACGTAAGTGCTAAGAATGTTCCAAAAAAGAGAAAAGAAAAAAGAGAAACACTTCAAAAGCTGTGAAACTATTATCTACATTTTATGGTTCTGGGGTTATTTCTGCTCGTGAGCATTTTAAAAAGAATAACTTAAAAGTAGCAATACAGCGGGATGCAGTTAAACTGGAAGCAGCCTGGAAATCTAATAGATCATGCCCCTGGAGTGTGTTTTCAAGTGCCAATCTTACTACTTCTGGGTTTTCATGACTTAGGAAAATGCATAGAAGACGGGTCTATGCCTGCCTAACTTTGAATAAAATATGGTCTTCATTAACTTAGGTTTGAACCCATTTTTTTTAAATGAAGGTTTTGCAAACCTGATTTCCCTGATATGGATGGAATTTTAAACTTTTTTTTCTTTCAATTTAAAAAGAGTTTTTCAATTTCTTTTAAGACCTCATAAATAAGTATTCGCCAAAGGTACAAGACCCACACATTTTTGAGGTTCCATTTGTGCTGTAGACTAATTTCTGTATTTAAGCATGAAGTACAACTACAAGAGAAAAAATGGATAGAGAACAATAAGAATTTAAAATCATATAAAGCACATATTAAGAAGAGATACCTAAGACAGAGTACATAAAGAGCATTAAAAAAGGATAAATAAGCATACAATAAGTGTTGCCCATAATATTATCTGAATTTGACGATTCTGATGATATCCCAGCTCTTGAGCGTTTAAAAAGATTAATTTAGTGGATTTGCAAATTTGGGAACATGAGCGGGAAAAAGAGCATTGAACAGCATATAAAGTATAGAACATAGCTAAAGCATACAAATGAACATCTAACTGAATTCAATTATACTAATATGGTTCCTGCTGGTAAAAAAAAAAAAAAAAAAAAAAAAAAAAAAAAAAAAAAAATTTCTCATGCAAATATTTAAATCAGCTGATAACCCCAGCTCTTAAGAATATGTCTACTTACAACAGGGACCGTCAAGATCATTATACAACAAATACTGATAGGCTAATTAATGAGTTTCAGGGCACCACTTAAGCATCTTTTATAGTTGACCACTATGCCCCCACGTTTGGAATATACGGCCAGAATGCATGAAAGAAGCTCTTAGTTCTTGCTTTCAAGTCACGGTCAAATAAGATTCTTTTATCTCGGAATGAATTTGATGAGTGACCCGCACTAGGTTATCATTGCATTCAACGCATTATTCGTTTTTTCCTCTTTGTTTTATTAATTGAATTTATAGCGTTTGAGTAATTCGGTACGAGTCCATTGAGAAAATATAATTGAAGACTGTCGCTCATTCTTTCAATCTAATCGCTTTTCTTGTGGGCAAAATGTGGATAGTGTTTTATGTTCATATAATAAATGTAGCTATCTCTCTTTCACTTTCTCTCTCTCTCTCTCTCTCTCTCTCTCTCTCTCTCTCTCTCTCTCTCTCTCTCTCTCTCTCTCTCTCTCTGTCTCTCTCTCTCTCTCTCGTCCTCCCTTCCTCTCCCTCTTCGCAAATGATTTAATGAAATTTGAAACTCCTGCTTTTGAAAATCTGTTTGTTTATAGGCTTTTTTTACTCATAAACATAATGTAGAAATAGGGACAATATAAATCATGAATAGAACACAGGGGAATCTTTTGTAATTCGCTATTATAGTTTTCATGTTTGGTTCTTACTTTCTAATTACATAAAAAAAACCTAGTTTTCCAGTTTGAAGGTGGAGGCTAAAAATTTCCTCTTATACCAGGAGTGATTTTGGCGAGTAGCTAACTCCAAATTGTCATTGTATTCAAATTATTGTTCTCTATTTTTCTTATTCGAATTTTTAGTGTTTGCGTAGTGTAGAATGAGTGTTTGATTCCGTGTGTGTTTTGTCAGTGTTCTATGCGTGTGTCTGTGTTTTGCGTATTTGGGAATGAGTGTTAAATGATTGTTCTTGAATAGCCCCACATGCTCTTTCAAGTTTCACTTCCTTTTGTGGCAGGCCAACTGTGTACCGCGTTTGTTTCATTAAGATACTAACTCTATTGTCTTTGAGTTCAACGACCTGAAAATGCAAGGTATGTTCAATTTAAACGAAATAAGAACAGCTTTTCGATAAAACATTCGACAATATATAAACATTGTAAAAGATTGAAAAAGTACTCATACTACGTTCCTTGAACAATTTAATTCAAAGATTAAAAATACTTGTGGAGCGCCTATAAGAGCTAAGGCTCTCTACAACGGTGCAGCATCGACCCGTGTTTATAACGCATTTGTTATCCTACACGTACTGTCTTGAACCCATTTTTGGAGGCTGCTTACCGAGAAGGAAAAAAAAAATAATTCGTAGTGTTTTTTTACAGTACGCGAAGCTTTGCCTAGTAGTTCCAATTTGGGCTTGTAATCGAATCGTTACCGGTAGATATGGGATAGCTGACCCGAATCTCACTGCATCGATACGGTTTATAGCTTTTTTGTAATTCGCTTCAAGTGTGAACATATCGTGCTTATTAGATTAAAAGGTAAAGCCTTCAGAAGTCCGTGAAAAAAAAAAACAAGAACGAAAAACAATTCACAAACAACTATTAATTGAACCTGTATTTTCAAAAAGCCCAATTACAGTATTGAGTAATTCTTTAGGCAAAAGAAAAATAAGCCCTTAAAAAGTTAGAAAACAATTAGGACAGTAGGAATCAAAATAAATGCTTCCAGGTGTGAACGCACACTTTCCTCCAACTGGTGTACATCTCAGAATATCACGTGTGCCACTAAGTTCCACCAAACTTAGTGCAAGTTCCGACACTCTTGGCACAATTTCGCCAAGCTTGGCATAGACTACCTGGTGAACTCGATTTCACAAAGTGTGTGCCCCCTCGGGGGCGCACACAAAGTATTCAGAATCATATTATTACTTGTAATTTATTTTTCTTTTAAAAATTTTAATATTTTCTTTTCGTTTTAGTCATCAGATATCACAAGACGTAATCGGAAGACACAATTCAGAAGACTATATTCAATGCTGCTCCTTTCAACTGAACGTCACCTATTTTTTATTTCTAAGGCTGTCCGCATTTTTTTTCTCTCACTCCAAGGCTGGACATAACTTTATTTTTAATCGTAGAAATAATTTTCCATGTGAAAATAGTTACCTATTCTATAGGAATTTATCTTATTTTCTTATTCTACACGTTTTGTATCCATGTTTTATTTACGTAACGGCTCTTTCGTAACGGCTTTTATTTAGTAACGGCTCTTTCTGGAATTCGGCCAAGTAACGGCTCTTTCTGGAATTCTGGAATAACGGCTCTATCTGGAATTCTAGGTTCCTCTGGTGGCACACTAAGAACTCGTTAATGAGCATTTTCAATTCTAAATAAGAATTCGTACAGGTTCTTTGAAGGATGAAAAAACAAGATGACAAAAACTAAAGAAATTTCTGTATGTAGCCCTGTTCATCGAGCTCCATATTCGTCAACACCTCGTTCAATTCAATGAGTTTACAAATTACAAATTACAATCAAATTTAGGATAAGGCATTTCCTAGAATCAATATCTTTCGTAATAAAGATGAAAGACTCACTTCACTTTCATCAAGTACCCTCTTTAATCAGAATGAGTTGGAGCATTGATAATTAAAAAATACACTAAACTAGGTTTTCTTTGATTTTACATTCATTCATATGTCTAGGCAATCGGATCTTCCAGTTTTCTTCCAATCGGGGAAAGAAGGATATGCATTGAAAGGATTCGTCATTACAAAGATCTGATTTATATCCAATGCGTAAGAATAGTGATGAAGATCTTGCCAACCTCTTTGATATTTGCGAAGAACTGAAGGAGTTGAGATTTGGGCTCTTTGGCATATATGATTGAGAGAAGTTTGCCTAAAATGTATCAAGGACCAGGAGGTTTTGGAACTATAAGATGGGCGCAAGAGCAGACCCAGGATTTTTGTTCGGGGGGGGGGGGGGTTACCAATTTTCAACGCGGTTTTCGACTAATTTTACTGGTTTTTACTAAGGTTTCACTAATTTTCGACTCGGTCAAAAATTTCGGGGGGGGGGGGTCAAACCGGGTAACCCCCCCTGGATACGGCCTTGGATAGGCGTATTAGATTGTACGGAATATAAGGAGATATTTGTAAGGGTGTGTAAGTTAATTGTTAACGTATGAATTTTGAGTAGCCAAAAGGGTATTAAAAAGATTTTAGTAGTTTATTTATGTGTTATTAAAGAAGGATTAGAATGGCGTGCCTAAAGATATTGTAAGGGCACAGCATTCTACTCCTCCTAGGTTTGTTATGGGATTGGGGGAAGATCGGGAGGATGGTGTATAGTTGATTGAGAACAAGGTTTTAAGAAAAATATTTCTGTATTATTGATGTATTTCCAGGGTGAAAGGGGTGCCCTATGGCGGAAGGGCACCCTGCAAAACTGGGAATGGTATTTTTGTGGTTTCGAAATTTATAGTAGTATACCTTGTTTTCATCAATTATCTTTGGCTACCAAAATTAAGAAATAATAGAAGTTTTTAATTTAGTGTAGGTGACATTAAAGTTTGAAATTAATTGAAAAAGATTATTATGCCACCGAGTGGAGAGGAGGTGGGATTTTTAGATTAAATTTTAAAAAAGCAAAATTTTCGTGAAACTTTTGAAATTAAGAAAATTTTATTCAAATATATGGCTTTACATAGAAACACGGGTGAATTTGGTTTGAACTCTATTTACGATAATTTATCAAAGTTACATAGAATGAAGTTCAATTCACCCAATGCGATCAACCTCTGTCCAAGTTTTATTTCAATCAATGCTAACGAACCGGATCCAGGAAGGTCAAAAAGACTTGCTTCCGTTTTTGCTTTGGAAAGAATAAGACTATTAAACAATATGTAGTTTATTTTATTTTATCAATAAATTGTTGTTTTTAATTGTCTTAGTTTAGTATTACTACTGATGACGGTCACTGCATGTGTGACCGAAATATCTAGTATTTTTGTGAAATTTATCACTGTCTATTAAAATAATTTTATCCCTATTTGAACTTTTATTTACCGTCATGGAAAGGCAATGTGGTCTTTGAAATTATCTTCGTGTTTAGTTGTTCTTTGTTTGGTAGCTACGACCCATTAGGTTTCTATGCTACATAAATCTTGCCTACCTTTTTTTTCAATCCATTAAAAATTTGAATTTTCAAATTTTATGTGTTTGACCTAAATGTGGAAACAAAGATGTAGAATTTTAAATATTAATTTTCCCTTATTGATTACAAAGCATAAATCTATTTTCAAATTACTCTATTCTTGGTGTTCCATTTTTTCATTTCTAGTTAATAATCTAATTAATTCACATGGTTTAATCAGTTAATGTTGTTCGGTTAATTAATTTAAACCTCGTTCTGAAACTCAACAAACTTGAAAAATTTTAAACAAAAGAGCTTTTATTCCTCAAGACTTCTAAATACACTGTCCCTGAAGGATATCAGTAAATATCTCCATAAAGGGGGTTCTCCAAAAAGGGGGGGGATTTCCTAATGAATGTGTACGATGATAATAAGTTAAAACACTTCATTTTTGTTAAAAGGTAGTATAATCTTCATCAAATTGACATTGAATTGGTTTTAAACAATTTCAAGGACAAAGGGGGGGAGGGGAATATTTCGCTGCAGATTAAGTAGATCAGATCATTTTTTTCAATTGCGTTTTCATAATTACATATTTAGCAGTCTATATTCAAAAACAAAATTCAACTGCATTTTCAATGCATTTTTGTTCGAGAAATGAGGGCTCCGGCACATTTTTGTTTTTTGACAAGCAATAAAACAAGTGGGAAGCTTACGGTAAAATAAATTTCCAAGTAACATTTAAAATTCAGATGCCAGGCGAGGCAGAAAACACCGGCTACAGTGATGACAGTGGTCAAACGTGGATCTGAAGCATGGATTCTCCGAAAAGAGAATGAGGATTTGCTAGATGTTTCCAAGAGAAATTGCTAAGGGATTTTTATGGGTACCCGGCTAACTAGCCTTTTTTCAAACACTAGGCTATACGAAAAATGTAGTTTAATACCTCTCTCTAGGGCTACAATAAAAGAAAGGTTGAAGTGGCTGGGGCACGTTGTACGGATGATGGATGACAGATTGCCGAAGATTGTTCTTTTGGCCAACCATCTAGGGCTAAACGGAAAGCAGGTAGTCCCCGTCTGGGGTGGGAGGACTTCATAATGAAAGATTTAAAGGAAACGGGAACTTCGTGGGCGGGTGTAAAAGGGAGGCTTTGAATAGATTGGGGTGGAGGAGGATCGTGCGTAGCTGTGTTGGCCTCAGCCGGCTTGGTGCTGCGGTGAGTTGTTAGTAGTAGTAGTAGTATTTAGTTCTTTTTGATGAGGCAACTTTAATATCTACAACAAATGGCTTGCCATAATCTTTTAAGGAGGCAATCCCCAACTTTGTTACAAAGAAACTCCCCAGGGATATTCTGAATTAAAATGTATGTAATCCCAATCTCCGGAAGATCTGGACCAATATCAACAGAATACCGTAATCCCCTCTCTTTTAGCCCGTGAGGTAAGGAATGTCAATAAACTTTTAACATCATCAGCAACATCCTTTCTTCTTTCGTAAAGAATGGCTTCCAACGAAAAAGATTGACGTACTTTGATGTTTTATATTCGAATAGGCCTTGCGTGAGAGACTGATTCTATGGCTTAAATAAAGCAAATATCAACGTTTCCCCAAAAAAAAAGAAGGTGAGTCCAAGTATATAGACTAGATTAAAGACAGTATCCAAGTCAGGTTCACAAATTGATTTTTTGGGTTGAGAGGGAGGGATGCTGATTTTTGTTACATTTGGGGAATAACTTCAAAAAAATAACTCCCACCAAAGCAGATGAAATATTCGGATTATAAAAAAAATTACAGAGCAATGCCACGACTGGGCGGGGAGTTAACGGTTTCAACTTCCCCTCTTTCCACCTCTAAATACGTACATTTTCCAAGTTTTAGACATTTTACAAGGTAATATAAATTAAAATAGCAGCTAAGGAGAAAGTTCATTTATCAAATAGGCTTTATCAAATTGATTTTTTTTTTTTCCTGGAGGCAGTAGCAGACAAATATTACGTCAAAAATTTTTCAAAATTATTAGGTTTGGTGACTCCAATCCACGAAAATATAAGGGAGAGTAGGCTAAATGTATTTTCAAAATCTAGGGAAATTTTGGTGTTTTTCTCGTTTTTTTTTTTTTTTCAATGAAAGTACACAAGAAAGGTATTTCTCCATACAATAATCAAAACAGGTGTTTTTAAAATTCTAGGAAGAAATCACTCTACCCCCCCCCCATTACCCCCAATTACCCTGCAAGTATTATCAGCATCTGAATTAGAGTTTGAATGGCTTAAAGAGTAAAATAAGTTAAACACTGGATCTGACGGAAAAACAAGAATTAAATGAAAATGATAGCGAAGAGAGAGAGAGAGGGAGAGACAGAGAGGGGAGATAAGCCAGAGAAAGAAGCGGAAGTGAACAGAAAATAAAGGGAATTCATAATATCTTGTTTGTAGATTTTCCCTGTTTGTAGGTTTGTTACCTTCAAGGCCTGCACAGCTGTTTCTAAGGAAGCATTCTCCAACTTAACATCGTTTACGAATAGAAGCCGATCTCCAGGGATTAAACGACCATCTAGTTGAGCAACACCCCCAGGAACCAGACTTCTTATGACAATAACTGTTTCATTAGGGTTCATTGGATCCTTAAAACAAAAAAAGTGTATTAGGATAAAATATCATTTTCCTGACTAACATACCCTAATATTTTTAAGATAAGTAGTTGAGCTAGGGGAACGGAGCTCTCAGATTTTTAGGATTTGATATTTGAGTTGATTCCTGTAAGTTTCATTATCTAGCACTACTAATTTCTATACAGTATCAAAATAAATCCGTCCAGAAAGAGATTCTTTACCCAAATGTATTTAAATAATAATGTATCAAAAAGCACAAATACTAAAATCATGTAATCGAGTATAAAATTTGCATAAAGAAACATTGAGTATAAAATTAACATATTACAATTTTAAAATTCAAAAATGTTAAATTAAAATTAGAAACATTAAACTGAAATCATGAACTTATTCATTGATAGATGAAGAATATGATTTAAGGTTTATGTTCCCTATGCAATATGTTTTCTATGTTCTCTATATGTTCTCTACATGCAATTTTGCGACAAGTCTAAATTTATAACTTGCATCGAGAGGACAAAATACTTACATCACAGAGTTCATTAACCTATGATCTACCCATTCACCGAGCCAGAATTACGATGTTAATGAGAATTATTCTTAGGGAATTATTTAAATTTTCTGAAAAAATTTATAATATAGAAAAACTACATATTTTCACTTGTTTCTAATGCATTTTTTAATCTAAAAAAGTAGGGCAAATTTCAAAACATAATTCTGTAGTTGGATAAAGTTGAGTCGCAGCTACCACAACACACCAAAATTGCATTATTACGATGCGATGCGACATAAAAAAAAACAAACATATTTTCCCCATTGGACCTAGCTCAGGTCTACTAATACCATAAAACTGCAATCTTCCAAGATTTTTCTTTTAGTTGTTTCAAAATTGTGCAGTTTCTAGGGCAGTATTATATTTTCTTCAGTTTTTTAGTGTCAACAGTTTAGGTTTGCGATATTCTAGCGGTAAGGTAAACTTACATAAGGACCCTAATGGTAAGATGAGGATCTTGAGGTAAGGGTTGCGATGATTATTTCTAGACTACTTTTAAAGTAATTTTCCATACAAACCAGCCATTATTTTGATTAACTTTGTGATGTTTATGAGCTGTTCAATGTTTATACTTTTACGGAGAAAAATGCAGTCAAACTAAATTACTTGTTTTTTCTTGTTTACGGTTCAACGTAACATCACTAACAACCATGTAATACTGTCCTAAAAAGTTAATAGTTTTACAACAGCTGAAAAAAAAATTATTAAATGTTTTTGGCACATTGAAGTTTCCTTCACAAATCAATAGAAGTCAAAATACACCCAAATGAGTTTCTATTCTAAAAAAAGATTCCAAAAAAGAAGAAGATGAACCTATTTTACGGAATAAATCGAAATCTTGATCACTCAACCGCGGTAGGAAAAACAAAAGGATATAATTACATAAAGGCAAAAGCCTCAAAGGAAAAAAAAGGCTTCTAGATCCAATTTGTAAAAGGATCTGTTATATTAGAAAGAAATACTATCTCATTTAAGATTGAAGTGGCTGAATTCAGACAAAAAAAAGCCAACAAAAAGTATTCCTCGAGAGACGTGACCAGTAACTTCATAACCTCCCCCCTCTGTCTAACAAAATTTGAGAAGATTGATCGATTTTTTTAAGTAGTCGGGTAATACTAGAGATACAGTAAATTAAGATTGAAGCACTAATTTAATCAAGTATGATTACGAGTTATATTTGTATGGATAGTCAAATTGGCTAATGTTTTGTGACTCCCTTGTCTCCCTTGATCACCCCTTTTTAGACACCAGATTACTTTTATAGGTCAGGGAAAAGCTTTATCACAGAAAGGGCGAAGTCAATAAACGAATGAGGTGAAGATAGTTAATTTTTGGAATTTACAAATGAGAGTGTTGTAAAATCTAACTAATCAGCTTAACTTATTTATTTCCGTGGTTCAACATGGCAACACTGACAAACATGTGACACTGCTCAAAAAACCTCATATTTTTAAACGATGAAAACAAAAACCTTGAAAAATCATGGTTTTCAAATATGAATAGACCTCAGATGAGTCCAGGCCGAGAACGTTCTTAGTTTCATGTACTTTGAAATTTCTTTCACTAATGATAAGAGCAAAAATTTGCCCAAATAATTTTTTCTTTTGAAAAAAAAAAGAAGATAAACTAACTTTACGGAATGAATCCAACCCTTTTCATACAACAAGGGTAGGAAAAACCAAAGAATACAAATACATAAAAACAAAAGTGTAAAAAAACTAAATCTAAATTGATCGAAGCCAAAACTTTATAGCAAAAAAATCGTTTGATAAGCCTTTATCAGCATTAGTGTTTTCCCAAGTACTGTTTTTGATACTCTGTCTTCTGTAAAAAATGTATTTGAATTTTTGTCCAATTAATTTTTCATAGAATTGAAATACAAAATATATTTTGTCGAATTAAACATACATATGGGAGAACTGTCGTTTCCTCATATGTTTCTAGTCTCAAAAATCATTCAAACACAATAGGGAAAAAAAAGAATATGTATGTTTTGATGCAAAGGCTCCACTAAAAACATTGGACCTGTTTTATTAGAAATAAACAATTACCCTTGGACACAAATTCAATAAAAATTTTAGCCTAGTATAAATTGTAGATTCTAAATTTGTAGAAAATTATACATAGTATGAAATTTTAGATTCTAAGTCTGTCGTTCACATCGTTTAGGCAATGTCAACGTGTTTCCTTCTAACTTTATCCGTAATTTTTCATCCAGTATTTTCGTTGGCCATCTAAAACCCCTTTCTCGCTTCTTTTTTGAAACTAAATTTCGGCTTTTCGACTTTTTCTGATACTAAATAATAAAATAATAATAATTATCTATTTATTACCCACTATGAACAAAAAGAAGTGGAGAAAAAAAAGATAAGGATATTGGCAACAAATAGCAGCTAATTCTGTAACAATTAACTTTATTGATCGCCAAAAATCTTTCAGTTTTAGAAAAGACAAAAATCGATCGGTTTTTGTGACTCGATTTCATCTTTTCTGACACCAAAAATATATTATGTCTTCTGTAACTAAAAGGTTTCGACTACAAAAATTATTAAGATCTATACCAATCAGTTTTATAAATAACCTACGATCCTCTATTGTCAGAAGACAAAAAAAGCGAAAGCTAAATATGCGGGGTCAATATTCTAACAAATGATTTTATTTCATCGCCAAAATTCTATTGATTTTCGAAAAGACTACCATTTCATCTTTTCTGATTTAAGCAAGTATAGACATTTACGTAGTTTTTGTAAAAATCAGTTCGTCGGTTGCCAATCACCATTTATTTCATTTTTTTAACTTGAAAGAAAAAAAAACAATAATAATGTTCTATAAGGAAGATTTAATTCAGCCATTTTTTTGGTAAAAAAAATGTCTTTAACATAGTTAAAATTTAACAGGAGATTTTAAAGACACTTAAAATGTCTTTAACATACTGTTTTGCTAGTATACAATAAAGTAATTAAAACAAAAAGCCAAGGAAAAACAAGAAAGAAAAAAAAAGATCAATGCTTTTTCCTAAATGATAAAACTTACAAAAGGTATAGGAATTTCTTTCGAAACAATCAGAACACATTAATCAAAAATTCCACACAAGAGCTTACATACGACGGCATTCCTATTCCTTTCTTATCCTTACGATAATATGCAGTAAAAAAATAAATAAATAAATTTAAAAAAAAATTTATGCTAGCTGACAAACTAAAAAATGACGAAACTGATAGAATACCCATTTCCATTGGAAAATATAAAGGGGGCATCATAGAAAATATTCGAAATTAATATTTCCAGGAATTTAACAATGATTTGTTTTTGTCTCTATGTTTTTAATTGACTAATCAAACAGTTCGTGGTAACGAACTGTAAGTAAGGAGCGACCCGGCTCAATAGTTACTGAAACTCTAAAAAACGGAATTTTGATACCAATAGATACATCAGAAGAATCAGATTTTTATGCTGATTTAAAATATATAAGTTTCATCAAGTTTAGTCTTACCCATCAAAAGTTACGCGGCTGAGAAAATTTGCCAGATTTTCGAAAAAAGGGGGAAACAACCCCTAAGAGTTATAGAACCATAATGAAAATCACAACATCAGATTCAGCGTATCAGAGAACCCTACTGTAAGGGTTTCAAGCTCCTATCAGTAAAAAAGTGGAATTTTGTATTTTTTGCCAGAAGAGAGATCACAGGTGCGTGTCTATTTGTTTTCTTTTTTTTTTTGTTTTTTTTTCCAAGGGTGATCGTATCGACCCAGTGGTCCTAGAATATCGTGGGAGGGCTCATTCGAACGGAAATTAAAAGTTCTAGTGCCCTTTTTAAGTGACCAAAAAAATGGATGGCAACTAGGCCCCCTCTCATGCTCATTTTTCCCCAGTGTCACCCGACCAAGATTTTGAGATAGCCATTTTGTCCAACATGGTCGAAAATATAATAACTATGTCTTTTAGAATAACTTAATCCCCCAAAGTCCCCAGAGGGAGGGCTGAAAGTTATGAACTTTACCCAATGTTTACATATAGTATTGGTTATTGGGAAGTATACAGACGTTTTCAGGGGATTTTTACTGGCAGTGGGGGGGGGAGTCGGGGGTTATGTTGGAGGATCTTTACAAGGAGGAAATTGTCAGGGGGGAAGGGACATGGCTATGAAAGGGCCACTGGATTTCCCAGAATTATTTAAAAAAACGATCAGAAATTAAATAAAAAAAAGAATTCAACTGAAAGTAAGGAGCAACATCAAAACTTAAAACGAACAGAAATTATTACGTATATGATTGGGTTCGCCCCCTAGTCAATACCTCGCTCTTTAACCCAAAGATTTTTTATTCTAATTCACGGCCTTTGTGATTAAGGGGTTATTTTTAAAGAATTGGAACAAAATTCGAACTTTAGCGTAAAAAGCGAGGTATTGACTAGGAGGCGAACCCCCTGATATACGTATTAAAAATATATGGAGATAGAAGTTCGTTACGTAAGTAGTTACGTATATTTATTACTAATAAAAACGTTCGGAAATAAAATTTAACAACTTTCGAGAAAGCCATTTAACCAAACAAAAGTAAAATTAATATACAAATTTTGTTTTAATTATTCATGTACAGTGAGCCAAAATCAAAACCTGCATTAATTCAAAAACATTCAAAAATTAAATAAAAAAAAAAAATTTTTTAACTGAAAGTAAGGAGCAACATTAAGACTTAAAACGAACAGAAATTATTCCGTATATGAAAGGGGCTGTCCCCTCCTCAACGCCTCGCTCTTTAAGCTAAAGTTAGACTCTTTCTCATAAAGGTATTTTTTAAAACAATAAAAACTTTAGCGTAAAGAGCTAGGCGTTGAGGAGGGGACAGCCCCTCTCCAATCCCCTTAGTAAGGAAATTTAAAAAATGTGTTTTTGAAAGAAAACAATTAATTTATTCGTTTCTATTCTTTCATATACGGAATAATATCAAACAAGAATGGATAAAAGCAGAACAACGACAGGACAAAAAAATATAAACTAGATTTCTATAACAAAATCTGAAAAGAGTTATAGCCTACTCTAAAAAAAAACAAACAACAGAGAACAAAAAAAAAGTTTATTAAGAAATATTTGAATCAGCCATTTTTTAACATACTATAACAAATTGAAGGTTAGTATTTCTCCAGTACAAAATTCCCTTATATTTTGAAAAATATCTATTTTTGGTATATTCATTAAAAATGCCCCCTCCCTAAATTTAAAAAAATATACTTTGTCACCCCCCCCCCCACACACACATTTTTATGGATTAGCGCCCCTTTCTATAACACGTTGAAGTTGAGTATTTTTCTGGTATCCAATAAAGCCAGATTGGCTAAAAAAAAAAAAAAAAAAAAAAAAAAAAAAAAAAAAAAAAAAAAAAAACATAATGCTTTTAGTATACATTTTCCCTAAACGACAAAAAATCACGAAAAAGAATAGGAGTTTCTTTCAAGACAATCTAAACTCATTAATCCAATATTCCGGCCAGGAGCTTACATGCGATGGCACTTTAATCTTTTCCTCAACTAAACAATGTTCATCCTTAGTAATTTACACCCCCAGTTGAGAACTCCAGGGCAACAGATTTGTAGCAAAAAAAAAAAAATTAAATGATGGTCTTATAAATGACAAAGCTGGGCTGAGGTGAAAAATTTCCGTAGAGTATTCAAAGGAGTTATTAAAGGAATATTTTGAGAAAATGCGTGAAAACAGTCTCCAAGAAATCAACATTTCCAGCAATTTCAAAATTTCATTTTTTTTCTTTAATTAGTAATTTTTTTAAAGAACAGATATGAAAAAAAAATATATACTTATTTCTCTTTCTATTTTAGTCCATTTCTAATTTCTACTTCATTTCCATTTTAAATTTTCTTACGTGCAATGGTATTTCTAATCTTTTCTTTGCCTAAAAGATGGTTATTTAAATAATCCCCTATTTTCTGTGTACTCCCATTTTTATTTTGTTCTATTTCCATTTGCTATTTCATTTCTATTTTAAACTTGATAATTTTTAAACAACCAAAAGAAAAACCTTAGAAAATCACGGTTTTCACGTATGGGCAGACTTAATAGAAGTCGAGGGGGGTCAACTTTTATTTTATTTTAATGTCCTTGGTGCATCAATGGCATAATTAGCAATATAAACAGAAGATTATTATAACATGGTCTGAAAAAAATAAAATAAATATTAATACTATTAGGATATATTTTCCCCAAACAAAACAAAAAATCATAAAAAGGAATAGAAGTTTCTTTTGCGAGAATCTATGCACATTAATCCAATATTCCAGCCATGAGCTTACATGAAATGACATTTCTAATCTGTTCCTCAGCGAAAAGATGGGTATTTTAATAAACATCTATTTTTTATTTATTTGTTTCTATTTTCTATTTTATTTTACTTCTACTTTCTATTTAATTTCTATTCTAAACATAATAATTTTGAAACGCCTAAAGAAAAACCTTAGAAAATCAATGTTTTCAGACACGGGTAGACCTGCCTGAAAACATGTTAATCCAATATTCAAGATAGGAGTTTACATGCGATGCATTTCTGATCTTTTCCTCAGCTAAATAATGCTTATTTTAATACAAAATATTTTTACTTTAATTTCCTTGGTATTCCAAAGACATAATTATTAGTATAAATAGATGTTTTTCATAGTATAATCTGAAAAAAAAAAAAAAAAAAAAAAAACTAGGGGGCGAACCCCCTAATATACTTATTAAAAATATATGAATATAGAAGTTCGTTACGTAAGTAGTTACGTATATTTATTAATAATAAAAACGTTCGGAAATAAAATTTAACAACTTTCGAGAAAGCCATTTAACCAAATAAAAGTAAAATTAATATACAAATTTTGTTTTAATTATTCATGTACAGTGAGCCAAAATCATAACCTGCATTAATTCAAGAACATTCAAAAATTAAATTAAAAAACAAGTTTTTTGAACTGAAAGTAAGGAGCAACATTAATACTTAAAACAAACAGAAATTATTCCGTATATGAAAGGAGCTGTCCCCTCCTCAGCACCTGGCTCTTTACGCTAAAGTTAGACTCTTTCTCACAAAGGTATTTTTTAAAACAATAAAAACTTTAGCGTAAAGAGCTAGGCGTTGAGGAGGGGACAGCCCCTCTCCAATCCCCTTAGTAAGGAAATTTAAAAAATGTGTTTTTGAAAGAAAACAATTAATTTATTCGTTTCTATTCTTTCATATACGGAATAATATCAAACAAGAATGGATAAAAGCAGAACAACGACAGGACAAAAAAATATAAACTAGATTTATATAACAAAATCTGAAAAGAGTTATAGCCTACTCTAAAAAAAAAAACAACAACAGAGAACAAAAAAAAGTTTATTAAGAAATATTTGAATCAGCCATTTTTTAACATAATATAACAAATTGAAGGTTAGTATTTCTCCAGTACAAAATTCCCTTATATTTTGGAAAATATCTATTTTTGGTATATTCATTAAAATGCCCCCTCCCTAAATTAAAAAAAATATACTTTGTCACCCCCCCCCACACACACATTTTTATGGATTAGCGCCCCTTTCTATAACACGCTGAAGTTGAGTATTTTTCTGGTATCCAATAAAGCCAGATTGGCTAAAAAAAAAAAAAAAAAAAAAAAAAAAAAAAAAAAAAAAAAATTATTCTTTTAGTATACATTTTCCCTAAACGACAAAAAATCACGAAAAAGAATAGGAGTTTCTTTCAAGACAATCTAAGCTCATTAATCCAATATTCCGGCCAGGAGCTTACATGCGATGGCACTTTAATCTTTTCCTCAACTAAACAATGTTCATCCTTAGTAATTTACACCCCCAGTTGAGAACTCCAGGGCAACAGATTTGTAGCAAAAAAAAAAAAAATTAAATGATGGTCTTATAAATGACAAAGCTGGGCTGAGGTGAAAAATTTCCGTAGAGTATTCAAAGGAGTTATTAAAGGAATATTTTGAGAAAATGCGTGAAAACAGTCTCCAAGAAATCAACATTTCCAGCAATTTCAAAATTTCATTTTTTTTCTTTAATTAGTAATTTTTTTAAAGAACAGATATGAAAAAAAAATATATACTTATTTCTCTTTCTATTTTAGTCCATTTCTAATTTCTACTTCATTTCTATTTTAAATTTTCTTACGTGCAATGGTATTTCTAATCTTTTCTTTGCCTAAAAGATGGTTATTTAAATAATCCCCTATTTTCTGTGTACTCCCATTTTTATTTTGTTCTATTTCCATTTGCTATTTCATTTCTATTTTAAACTTGATAATTTTTAAACAACCAAAAGAAAAACCTTAGAAAATCACGGTTTTCACGTATGGGCAGACTTAATAGAAGTCCAGGGGGGTCAACTTTTATTTTATTTTAATGTCCTTGGTGCATCAATGGCATAATTAGCAATATAAACAGAAGATTATTATAACATGGTCTGAAAAAAATAAAATAAATATTAATACTATTAGGATATATTTTCCCCAAACAAAACAAAAAATCATAAAAAGGAATAGAAGTTTCTTTTGCGAGAATCTATGCACATTAATCCAATATTCCAGCCATGAGCTTACATGAAATGACATTTCTAATCTGTTCCTCAGCGAAAAGATGGGTATTTTAATAAACATCTATTTTTTATTTATTTGTTTCTATTTTCTATTTTATTTTACTTCTACTTTCTATTTAATTTCTATTCTAAACATAATAATTTTGAAACGCCTAAAGAAAAACCTTAGAAAATCAATGTTTTCAGACACGGGTAGACCTGCCTGAAAACATGTTAATCCAATATTCAAGATAGGAGTTTACATGCGATGCATTTCTGATCTTTTCCTCAGCTAAATAATGCTTATTTTAATACAAAATATTTTTACTTTAATTTCCTTGGTATTCCAAAGACATAATTATTAGTATAAATAGATGTTTTTCATAGTATAATCTGAAAAAAAAAAAAAAAAAAAAAAAAACTAGGGGGCGAACCCCCAAATATAAGTATTAAAAAAATATGAAAATAGAATGTCGTTACGTAAGTATTTACGTATATTTATTAATAATAAAAACTTTCGGAAAAAAAATTAAACAACTTTCGAGAAAGCCATTTAAGCAAAAAATTAAAACTAATATGCAAATTTTTTTTTAATTATACATGTACAGTGAGCCAAAATCAAAACCTGCATTAATTCAAAAACATTCAAAAATTAAATAAAAAAACAAGTTTTTTTACTTGAAAGTAAGGAGCAACATTAATACTTAAAACGAACAGAAATTATTCCGTATATGAAAGGGGCTGTCCCCTCCTCAGCACCTCGCTCTTTACTCTAAAGTTAGACTCTTTCTCATAACGCTATTTTTTAAAACAATAAAAATTTTAGCGTAAAGAGCGAGGCGTTGAGGAGGGACAGCCCCTCTCCCATCCCCTTAGTAAGGAAATTTAAAAAATGTGTTTTTCAAAGAAAACAAATAATTTATTCGTTTCTATTCTTTCATATACGGAATAATATCAAACAAGAATGGATAAAAGCAGAAAAACGACAGGAAAAAAAAATATAAACTAGATTTATATAACAAAATCTGAAAAGAGTTATAGCCTACTCTAAAAAAAAAACAACAACAGAGAACAAAAAAAAAGTTTATTAAGAAATATTTGAATCAGCCATTTTTTAACATAATATAACAAATTGAAGGTTAGTATTTCTCCAGTACAAAATTCCCTTATATTTTGGAAAATATCTATTTTTGGTATATTCATTAAAATGCCCCCTCCCTAAATTAAAAAAAATATACTTTGTCACCCCCCCCCCCCACACACACATTTTTATGGATTAGCGCCCCTTTCTATAACACGCTGAAGTTGAGTATTTTTCTGGTATCCAATAAAGCCAGATTGGCTAAAAAAAAAAAAAACAAACAAAAAAAAAAAAAAAAAAAATAAAAATATTCTTTTAGTATACATTTTCCCTAAACGACAAAAAATCACGAAAAAGAATAGGAGTTTCTTTCAAGACAATCTAAACTCATTAATCCAATATTCCGGCCAGGAGCTTACATGCGATGGCACTTTAATCTTTTCCTCAACTAAACAATGTTCATCCTTAGTAATTTACACCCCCAGTTGAGAACTCCAGGGCAACAGATTTGTAGCAAAAAAAAAAAAAATTAAATGATGGTCTTATAAATGACAAAGCTGGGCTGAGGTGAAAAATTTCCGTAGAGTATTCAAAGGAGTTATTAAAGGAATATTTTGAGAAAATGCGTGAAAACAGTCTCCAAGAAATCAACATTTCCAGCAATTTCAAAATTTCATTTTTTTTCTTTAATTAGTAATTTTTTTAAAGAACAGATATGAAAAAAAATATATACTTATTTCTCTTTCTATTTTAGTCCATTTCTAATTTCTACTTCATTTCTATTTTAAATTTTCTTACGTGCAATGGTATTTCTAATCTTTTCTTTGCCTAAAAGATGGTTATTTAAATAATCCCCTATTTTCTGTGTACTCCCATTTTTATTTTGTTCTATTTCCATTTGCTATTTCATTTCTATTTTAAACTTGATAATTTTTAAACAACCAAAAGAAAAACCTTAGAAAATCACGGTTTTCACGTATGGGCAGACTTAATAGAAGTCCAGGGGGGTCAACTTTTATTTTATTTTAATGTCCTTGGTGCATCAATGGCATAATTAGCAATATAAACAGAAGATTATTATAACATGGTCTGAAAAAAATAAAATAAATATTAATACTATTAGGATATATTTTCCCCAAACAAAACAAAAAATCATAAAAAGGAATAGAAGTTTCTTTTGCGAGAATCTATGCACATTAATCCAATATTCCAGCCATGAGCTTACATGAAATGACATTTCTAATCTGTTCCTCAGCGAAAAGATGGGTATTTTAATAAACATCTATTTTTTATTTTCTATTTTCTATTTTATTTTACTTCTACTTTCTATTTAATTTCTATTCTAAACATAATAATTTTGAAACGCCTAAAGAAAAACCTTAGAAAATCACTGTTTTCAGACACGGGTAGACCTGCCTGAAAACATGTTAATCCAATATTCCAGATAGGAGTTTACATGCGATGCATTTCTGATCTTTTCCTCAGCTAAATAATGCTTATTTTAATACAAAATATTTTTACTTTAATTTCCTTGGTATTCCAAAGACATAATTATTAGTATAAATAGATGTTTTTCATAGTATAATCTGAAAAAAAAAAAAAAAAAAAAAAAAAAAAAAAAAACTTTTAGCATACATTTTCGCTACATGAAAAAAAAGAAAAAAAAGAAAAAAAAAGAAAAGGAATAGGAGTTTCTTTCGTGACAATCTAAAATAGTTAATCCAATATTTCATTCAGGGGCCTATATGCGATGGCATTCCTAATCTTTTCCCTCTACTAAACGATGCGCATCATTACTAATTTACACCCTCAATTGAGAACTCCAAGGCAACCAATTTGTACCCCAGAAAAAAATATAAGCTGACAGTCTAATAAATGATGAAACTGGACTGGAATGACAAATTTCCTTAGAATATATTAAGGGAACAGCCTTAGAAAATATTTTGAAAGAGACTTTGAGAGAGATTCATGAAATATAGATCGGTCATTCAGCATGTTTAAGAATTTCAAAACGTTCAATCATCTTTTTTTTTGCAGTTTTGTAGCGCAGCATATATCAAATAGGAAAGGAAAAAATTAAACGACGTTTATCAGGTTTATTAATTACATTTAATCAGGTTTATTAATAAGTGTTTTTTGTAACAACAAAGCCATATTAAAATATATAAAAAATATCAGCTTATTAATAATAAAACAATATTTATAACAATAAAAATAAAAAAAGAAGGGGTATATCAATGGTAAAGTGATTAGGGGGCACTAAAACATTAAGCAACAAGTTCCAGAAAACTTTATAAAAAAAAATATATATATATAAGCTGGCAGTCAAATAAATGTTAAAACTGGAATGGAATGACATATTTCCTTAGAATATATTAAGGGAACAGCCTTAGCAAATATTCTGAAAGAAATTTGGAGACAGATACATTGAATATAAATTGGTCATTCAAAATCTCCAAGAATTTCAATTTTTTTTTCAATTTCGTTGCCAAACATATATCAAATAGGAACGAAAAAGAAATTAAACAAAACTTAATACGTTTATTACTTTAAATAAATACTATTTTGTAGCAACAAAGCAATTTGAAAGTATATAATAAATCATCATTTTAGTAATAATAATATTTATAACGATAAAAATAACAAAAGAAGGGGTATATCAATTGTAAATAGATTAGGGAGCACTAAATTATTAGAGACGTGTTATCAAAAGCATACAATAAAAAAAAATCAATTTTTTTCAATAAAATCGTTTTTTCAATATTCAATAAAGCGTTTTTTTTTTAGTTTCGTTTCAAAACATATATAAAATAGGAAAGGAAAAAATCTAAGAAAACTCATTATGTTTCTTAATTAAATAAACACAATTTTGTAACAGCAAAAGCAATATTAAAGTATATAAACAAACAAACATCATTTAGTAATAATAAACAACATTTATAACGTTTATATTAAAAAAGAATGGATATATCGATGGTAAAGTGACTATGGAGCTCTAAAACATTAGAGACGTGTTATCAAAAGCATATAATAAAGTATTATCAAGATCCCTTAGCAACACAGGGCTATTTCCACAGATTTTGAATATAGTATAATACCTGATAATCCAATATCGAAAAACCAAGACCCCGATCTCCTTTATGAAGCTCGATAATTTCTGGCTCAGAATTCCACATGGCCAGTGAGGTTAGAGGCTCAAGAGAGCGAGACCTTCCTTTAAAACCAGGGCTTGTATCTGTGGCTGAATCCCCAGTGGGACTTGGGGAGAGAACCAGGCCAGGGGAAGCTGTTGACAAAGAGCCATCTGATTTTGCTTTGATGAGGCGTTCTTGGGTCACCAGAGACTGCAAACTGCCTCCCAGAACACCCTACAAAATAAATACATGTGGCACAGAATTTTTCACATAATTTATGCTCCGTGGTACTTCAGTTGCCCTTCAAGCACCAAAATATAGGTCATATGCAGTAACCACGAGCCTGTATAACAGGTCGAAGGAATTCAACATTTGACCATGTGATCTGTGCGATTACATTAATCTCCCGTTTTTCATTAAATAAAATTAACAACTAGAGTCCGGATTAATAATAAATAAAGAAAAAAAAGAAATAAGAGAAAAACATAATGAAGCTCAGCATAACACACGCAAACAACAAAAAACAACATGAAAACATCTAGCAAATCAACTCAAACAAAACAAATCACGGAAGTAAGTTTAAAATTAAGAAAATAACGTGTAAAAATAATGGTTCAGACCATATAAAATTTTATTTAATCTTAAATATTATGCATATATATATATATATATATATATATATATATATATATATATATATATATATATATATATATATATATATATATATATATATATATATATATATATATATATATATATATATATATATATATATATATATATATATATATATATATATATATATATATATATATATATATATATATATACTTCATGGAATTACCGTAGTTTCCATTCGAAGGAGAAAACATACCATGTGTGCCTATAATTGCCAAAAAGATATAGTCCAAATGATATGTGTCATGATTTTTTCCCTTAAACTAACAGATAAACATTAGAAGAAAGCTGCATTCTATGCGTTAAAACGACGTTAATTTTTTACGCGACAATATATATATATATATATATATATATATATATATATATATATATATATATATATATATATATATATATATATATATATATATATATATATATATATATATATATATATATATATATATATATATATATATATATATATATATATATATATATATATATATATATATATATATATATATATATATATATATATATATATATATATATATATATATATATATATATAAGCAGGTTTTGATCTTGGCTCACAGTACATGAATAATTAAAACAAAATTTTCATATTAATTTACTTTTATTTGGTTAAATGGCTTTCTCGAAACTTGTTTCATTTTTATTTACGAACGTTTTTATTAGTAATAAATATACGTAACTTACGAATTAATTTACGTAACGAACTTCTATATTCATATATTCTAAATACGTATATTAGGGGGTTCACCCCTTAGTCAATACCTTGCTCTTTAAGCGAAAGTTCGAATTTTGTTCCAATTCTCTAAAACTGACAGCTTAATCAACAAATGCCGTTAATTAGAATAAATAGCTTTTATGAAAGTATTAAAAAATCTCTGGCTTAAAGAGTGAGGTATTGACTAGGGGGTGAACCCAATCATATATGTAATATTTTCTGTTCGTTTAAAGTTTTGATGTTGCTGCTGTTGCAGTTGAAAAACTTGTTTTTTTATATTTAATTTCTGACCTTTTTTTTAAATAATGCTGGGAAGTCCGGCGTCCCCTTCATAGCAATGTCCCTTCCCCATGAAAACTTCCTTCATGGAAAGATCCTCTCACATAACCCCCGACACCCCCCCACGACCAGGAAAAATCTCCCCTGAAAACGTCTGTACTATATACTTCCCAAAAACCAATACTATATGTTAACTTTGGGTAAAGTTCATAACTTTCAGCCCTCCTCCCAGGAACTTCGGGGGATTAAGTCATCCTAAAAGACATACTTATAATATTTTCGAACATGCTGAACAAAATGGCTATTTCAAAATTTTGATCAGGTGACTTTGGGAAAAAAATGAGCGTGGGAGAGGGCCTAGTTGCCCTCCATTCTTTTTGGTCACTTAAAAAGGGCACTAGAACTTTTAATTTCCTTTCCAATGAGCCCTCCTACGATATTCTAGGACCACTGGGTCGATACGATCACCCCTGGGAAAAAAACTACTCTACAGTAGGGTTCTCTGATACGCGGAATATGATGGTGTGATTTTCATTTAGGTTCTATAGCTTTAGGGGTCTTTCCCCCTTTTTTCGAAAATCAGCCAAATTTTCTCAGGCGCGTAACATTTGATGGGTAGGATTAAACTTGATGAAACTTATATATTTGAAATCAACATTAAAATCCGATTCTTTTGATTTATCAATTTGTATCAAAATACCGTTTTCTAGAGTTTCGGTTACCATTGAGCCGGGTCCCAATAACCAATACTATATGTTAACATTGGGTAAAGTTCATAACTTTCAGCCCTCCCCCCGGGGACTTCAAGGGATCCAGTCACCCTAAAAGACATAGTTATCATATTTTCGACCATGTTGAACAAAATAGCTATATTAAAATTTTGATCGGGTGACTTTGGGAAAAAAATGAGCGTGGGGGGCCTAGTTGCCCTCCATTTTTTTGGTCACTTAAAAAGGGCACTAGAACTTTTAATTTTCGTTCCAATGAGCCCTCACACGATATTCTAGGACCACTGGGTTTATACAATCACCCCTGGGAAAAAAAACAAACAAATAAACACGCATCTATGATCTTTCTTCTGGCAAAAAATTTAAAATTCCACATTTTGTAGATAGGAGCTTGAAACCTCTACAGTAGGGTTCTCTGATATACTGAGTATGATGGTGTGATTTTCATTAAGGTTCTATAGCTTTTATGGGGTCTTTCCCCCTTTTTTCAAAAATAAGGCAAATTTTCTTAGGCGCGTAACTTTTGATGGGTAAAATTAAACTTGATGAAACTTATATATTTCAAATCACAATAAAATATGATTCTTTTGATGTATCTATTGGTATCAAAATTCCGTTTTTTAGAGTTTCGGTTACCATTGAGCCGGGTCGCTCCTTACTTACAGTTCGTTACCACGAACGTGTTTGATATTTATCAGAGACAGGGGATTTTCATTAGACAAAAACAAATCGTAACCGTCGCTCAGGGACATGTACAAAAGAACGCAGTTAGTGGAGTATTCTTCAAAGTTAATAAAAAAAAAATAGTTCCCACATCCTCCCCCCCCCTGGTTCTCATAAGAGAATTGTTGTATATCACCCAAATAAACAAACACTAAGTATACGAAAATCGATTGCTACTGGCACTTAAGTATTTGTAAATAGGTATTGCTTGACCAGATAAATTATAGCTGTGGCCAAGGACTAGAGAAAAACTCATAAGAGTGAAAAACGTCACTAAAAAACCATCAACACCATCTAGATTTGACGACTTTGTCGATCAGAATCTGCAGCATACATGTCTGCAAAGAACTTAGTTCGTGGGACATTCTTCAAAATTAGTAACAAAATAGATCCCTTATCCCCTGCCCTGTTCTCAGAAAATAATTGTTGTACATTATCCAAATAAGCAAACACAAACAATATGAAAATCGATTCCTACTAGCGTTTTAGTATTTGAAAATGGGTATTGTTTCGTCAGCTAAATTGTAGTTCTGGCCAAAGACCAGAGGACACTTATCAGAGTGGATACTGTCGCAAAAAAAAAAAAAAAAACAATCTACGCCATTTAGCTTTTAGCGAATTTGTTCGACCCAAAACTGCATCATATATATCTTTTTAGATTTATTTGACCCTGAAGAGCCTAGCAGTTCATCGCGCTGGGGGTTTACAAATCTGTTAAATCATTTGGTAATGTATTGGAGTAACCTAGTAATGATATGATGATAGCGAGTAGTGATAGGGTACAATCATGGGCGCCAGCAGGGCTGGAAATTTGGGACTATAAAGTACTTATAAGGAAAACAAAAGAAAAAAGGCAGAATATGGAAAAACCATGGAAAAATGTGTATTGCACCATCGTTAACTGCCTGCCAATAGATTTTGACCCTTTAACGAAAGTGTAAGAGCCTAACTATTGATATCACTAAATCAAAGAATCAGCTATTTATGGTGATCCTAAATATGTATCCGTTTATTAGTAATTAGTGCAGTTATTAGTACACAAGAAACTTCGTATAATTAAAGAAAACACAAGGGAAACAACTTAATAAGGGGCAATTTCGGCAAAAAATTGCCGTCAACATTTGCTTGCATTGCCAGAGCACCCATGAGCTGATATATGAAGCCACTATAATCAGAAATATTTCCCCTGAACGGAATGGTGGGAATTTCTATGTTTTCCCCCTGAACGGATACGTTTTTTTGTATTTTATTATCATTTGTTATTTTTTTATTCCCAGCAGCTATTATATTTATCTAGTTGTCGCTTTGAAAAAGACGTAATTTTTTACAGTTAAGAAGCATAAAGATGTCTAATATATTGTCTTATCGTATTCAAAACTAAATTAAAAATATTGAATTAAAAAATTTTATTTGATTTCCATAGTATTTGTATCGAAGTTTTTTATGGAACAAATGGCTCATATAACGCGTTACTTTTCACAAACACTGGGCCTGAATGTATTAAATATTTTGGTGTTTGATAACCAAGCTAGAAACTGTCGATATTGTTAAAAAATATACATCCAATGCTTTGGCATTGCTCAATAGAGCTGAATGATGGGAGTTTATATCTTAGTTTTTGTAAGTAGACTATTCTTTGTGTATTTTTTCTAAATAATTACCTTTTGGATTTTAATATACTTTTACTTTAATTGACATACTTTTTCCATTGCCTTGAGAAAAATGGTTGTCTCTAAGCTTCATTAAAATAAAAAAAAGTTTTTTTCGACTGAGAGTAAGGAGCAACATTAAAACTTGAAACGAACGGAAATTATTACGCATATGAGAAGGGTGCCCCCCTCCTCAATACTTCGCTCTTCACGCTGCAGTTTTTCGGCACTTTAAAAAAGGTACTTATTGTTCTAATTAAACAACCCTTGTGTTTCAGGAGTTGTTTTTAAAGAATTGGCACAAAATTTAAACTTTAGCATAAAGAACAAGGGGTTGAGGAGAGGGCAACCCCTCTCATATACGTAATTAATTTTGTTCGTTTTAAGTTTTAATATTGCTCCTTACTTTCAGTTGAAAAAACTTATTTTTTATTTAATTTCTGATCGTTTTTTAAATAACGCCAGAATACCTGGCTCCATCTCCAAGGAAAAATCCCCCTCCCCACAGAAATATTCTCTGGGCAATTCAATCCTGGCGAAAACATACCATGGACAATTACCCTTAACATCTCTACGCCTAAAATAGAATCGGTAAAGAAAAAGAAAGACATATATAAAGAAATTTCGTAGGCCTATAGGAATTCTGGAAATTCACCAAGTGTAAAATTTCCCCTGAAAAGTTCACTTCCTGGAAACTTCCCTCTCCATGGAAAATTATCTCCGTGCAAAATATTCCCAACAGAAAATTCTCCCTCCCCTCCCCACCCGAAATGGGTGGGGATGTATGCATATTCCCAATAACAAATAAAACAAAGGGTAAATTTTACAACTTAAAAACCTTTCCCTAGGGGCTATAGGGGGTCGTTTTATCTCTAAAGACACTGTTATTGGGCCTTTCAACAATGCTGAAGAAAAAAGCTGTCTCAAAATTTTGATCGGACGATTTTGGGGAAAAGAGGGGAGTGGGAGGGGGCCTAGTTGCCCTCCAATTATTTTAGTCACTTAAAAAGGGTGAAGGGCACTGAAACCTTTGATTTCCAATAGAATGAGCCCTCTCTCGACGGTCTAGGCTCACTAGGTCGATACGATCACCCCTGGAAAAAAAACAACAAACAAATAAACATGCATCCGTGATTTTTTTTTCTGGCAAAAGTTACAAAATTCGACATTTTTGTAGATAGGAGCTTGAAACCTCAACAGTAGGACAAATTTTCACATGCTCGTAGCTTCTGATGGGTAAAACTAAACTTAATGAAACGCATATATTTGGGATCAACATAATAAGCCAATTCTTTAGATTGGTATCAAAATTCAGTCTTTTAGAGTTTCGGTAACTATTGAGCCGGGTCGTTCCGTACTTACAGTTCATTACCACGACCTGTTTTGTTTGACTACCCATCAAAATCCAAACAGAGATCACTGAAATACTGATAGTTTTTTCCGCGTTACCAAAAGTACTGCATTCATAAAACTTTACAGTTTTATGAAATGTAATTAAACAAATAGAAAAGGCCTTTCAACTAAAACTAAGAGCAAGTTTAAAACTTAAAACAAATATAAATTATTCTGTAAATAAGGGGTACTGCCCCCTTTTCAACGCTTTGCTCATTAAACAAGAGTATTTTTAGTGCTTGAAAAATCTTATCTCTCCAGTTGCAAATTTTCTGAAAAAAAATTGAAAAAAATCAAACTTTACAGTAAAGAGTAAGGAACTAAGGAAGAGACAGCCCCCTTTATATAAAAAATAATTTCTTCATATAGGTTACAAATTTGCTTCTTGCTTTCAATTGAATAGCTCTTTGTTTATTTAATTTCTGATTGTTTTCCAAATCATTCCCAGACCTAACCAACACAAACCTTAAGTTACGTCTCATTTCATTTCCTGGTTAATTACTTCTAAAATGTGTAAATCAATAATTGTACGTGCATTAGTACCGTCCTAAGCTTAAATTTTCAATTTAAATTTTGGATAAAATTTGAACATACTTAAAAATTGGCAATAAATAGTAATTTTGGTAAAAAGTCCTGGTTAATAATACTGGTTGTTAATATTACTAAAAAAGAATTTCGGTTGGATGAAAAGGAGTATTATTGTTTTTATGGATGAAAATTATGTTAGACTTTTCATCTTCTAAATAACTGAAGTCATCACAAGCACTACAACAGGATTTTCTTATCGATAAATACCTTATATACATTTGTTTAAATACATTGAAATACTTCATGCAAATAGAAAAAGAAAATAACACCATTTAAAATTGCTGAAAACTAAGTTCCTTGCAGTATTTGCCACCCCAAAGAAATTTCCTGACGGGGCTGATGATTACCTGCCTCACTTTTTCCACCTAGTGCTGGTAGAAATCAGAACGTAACATTTTAGCTGTATAGAAAAACAATTCAATTAATTCCTACTCCCCATACCTCTTTCAACATTTTTCTGAAACCTCATGAAGGGTAAGCAGTTTGTCCATTAAAATGTACTTTTTTAGGAATTTGCGCTACCCCCACCTAAACAATGACTCATCCCTCCCTCATTATAGCTGATACGCAATTACAGATCGCCAAACATAACCTAATTTCATTACAAATAAAGCAAATCAACTTGACTGAATTCAGTGCCGCCACTAAGTGGCATTACTGCAAATTCATCCTCTTCGGGGTAAAGTCGTAGTTTTGTGCCCTAAAATAGCAAGAAAACACGAAATTTCCCTGATCCAATCTGTATGGTCACTTAAAAAAGAGCCTTAATTTTACGTTTCAATGAACTCCCTCTCAATTATCTTGGACCTTCAGTTTGAAACAATCACCCTTGGGAAACAACAAAACAAATAAACATGCATCGACGATGGTTCTTCTGAAAAAAAGCGAAATTCCCCATTTGGAAGATTGGAGCTTGAAACCTCTACTGAAGGATTCTCTGATACCTTTTTTGGGGGGGGGGGGGGGGAGGGCGTATTTTGTTTCATTTTGCATGCAATTTAATTGCTCTTTTTATTCGAGAGTTTTTTCCTAAAAGTATTTAAAAATAAACTTATTCCTGCGAAAAAAAATCTGGAAATATATTCCCTGTCACCCACCCACCACTGATATTTTGGCGTTTGCCCCCCCCCCTCCCCTGGGAAATTTTCTGCCGGTGCTCATGGGTACAATGTGATGGACAATGTGAATTACGAGAAAAAACGAATGGCAACCATAACTGACACTGTAGGCATTCTTGGTTTGGCTGGACATAATACACTAGACCTATGAGTGACCTTTCCGGTCTGAAAGCTGTAATTTGCAAGACAGAATTTTTTGACAGAATAGTGCGTGATGTCACGCGCAGACAAAAAGTGTCAAAAGGGCTAAAAGTGTCACACTTAGAAACAATACCCAGATACCTAGCGACTTCTTTTTGTTATAGGTTGGATTAGTATGGAGACGCTTTAGAATAATCTCATCATTGTGATCGAATTCCGTTATCTACAGCGTGTTGCTGCAGCTGAGTTCGAACTCTGGGTCCCCTATCACCAACCTGAGATCCATCCCACTGCGCTACTACAGGATTACTTAGCGACTCTTGGCCAAGAGCCGATTTTATATGTCAGTAAACGATAAACTTAATATATAATTTTCTACCGTCTAAATTTAAATTGAACAAATTGAACCCCTTGGGGGTACGCAACAACTTTTAGGGGGTACGCAGCGGGCCAGCAAAAAAAAAAAAAAAAAAACGACTCTTTAACTCTAGGACTGGCACTTTTATTTATATTTTAGCTATAGTTTACTTAGTACCGGTACGTGAGATGGGGTACCTAAAATGTCTTGTGGGTAAAAAGGGATACAGTATCTAAGTAAGATCGAGAACCACTGTGCTAGAGAATAGATGGTAGGAAGTTGTTCACGAGAGAGAAACTTTTAACTAGAGAAATGCTAGACTTCAGTCAAATTAAAGAATTTCTGTGGGCTCAGTTGCGAGGCTAGAACCTTATGGTAAGAGTTATTTCCATAATAACAATTATAATTATTTCAACAAAACATATGGATAATATTGGAAACTCAAGGATGTACGCAGGGGAGGGGGTATATATTAACAATATAGGCAGGGAGTACGCAGGAATGTACGCAGGGATTCAGGAATGTACGCAGGGAGGGGGTGGAAGTCAGACAAACAGTGGTACAAATTCAGGAAAACGTAGGGGGAGGGTGCAAGCATTTTTCTTTTTTTAATAATAAAACAAAAAAGGCATTTTTTTAATCTAGGGAGGATCGCCCCCTCTACACCGATTGGCACTTATCGCTTTTCAAAAAATTCTTTTCAAAAATGGTGAGGCTCGTGCCGCACTTGGTGGAGCAAATAACGCTCCAAATGTACACCAGATTACGAAAAATTGGCAAATCCTTGAGAAGTATTCCTTCTATCCTAATCTTCTCCAATACATTTCGTCTGCAAGCGGAAACGCAATTCAAATCTATTATAGCAATACAATAAGTTTTTCCAAGCGGATTATACGTTGAATACCTTTATGAAAAATTTTACTCCATTTGATTCAGTCAATTTTTTCCAGTGAAGATAACCTGACTAGAAGTAATCAACGCTCTACATTTCAGTAATGAAAGAAATAGTTCCTCCCAAGGGATTACACACTACAACTCCTCGATGTACACAACATTGTAATCGACTCTCCGGCATCCAAAATAAAAATCATACAGGGACGTACGCAGAGGAGGGTTACGTCGAAGGACCCCCCCCCCAAAAAAACCCTACATTTTCCGGAATTTCTGGGTACTTCTTATTCAAATTATTAAATGCAATTTGTTGTTTATTGTTGCATCCACTCCCCCTCCCCCCACCAAAAAAATCCCTGATAATTCTGGCAATCAATGATTTCTCTGACTAATGGCAAATACAGTCAGGGGAACATTTAGGGAGACAATCGCCCCCTACCAGGGGGTAAAGTTTTTGCTTACATTCACAAGAATCAGTTGAGCAAAATGCGGATGTATAGGGCAAGGAAAGAGGTAGCAGACAAAGCAAGAAAAAAGATATAAAAATTCTAATCAGACTCTTTCCAAAATCCTAGACCTATCGCTGGATAGAGCAAACCTGATGACCATGTATAATAACAGAAAATTTTTGAATGTTACATCTGTTTTGTTTGGTTTTAAACGGCTAAAATTAATCCTTATTCTCGTCAAATGACTTAACCAATATTCAGCCTGACAGTTTTCGCTTTTTGTATTATTAATTAAAAGAAAATCGAAAAGGAAATTTTTCTGAGAACAGTAAAGAGCGATATTAAAAATTAAGACGAGAAGAAATAAAGTCCTAAAATAATTAAACCAAAAACGACCAGAAATTATTGCCAAAGAATAAATGAAACCCAAAACGAACAGAAATTAATATAAATAACTACACGAAGGATCAAGATAGCAGATACTGCAATAGATGAATAAATAAATCCTAAAACGAGTAAAAGTTCAAACGAATACTCAAGTCAGATAAGGAACAAAAATTACTACAAAGAGGAGTATGTCTACTGCCCCCCCCCCCTAACTGTAAAATTTTGAGACCTATTATGTCATTTGCACTTTAGTGAAAACAAAATATAGTTTAAACGTGTTCTTACAATTATAACACTGATTAAAAATAATACACAATATACTGTTTTCTCTTCAAAAGGGCACTATAAATTTCAATTTTCCATCGAATGAGCCCTCTCCAAAGTTTCTACAACAATCCATTTTATACGAAACAGTCTGAAGAAGAAGAACAGACAGATAAATAATACATAGGTCCCACTTCGCCCTTTACTTAGCCAGCACTATTGCGCTGCCTATGATTTTTTTTATATTATTTTATATTATTTTTGTAGTGCTTCAATTATGTTATTATTTGTATTAATTTGCAGCTTCATCAGTTACTGGAAAAGTAAATTCTAATGCCATTATCTCTACATCTTTCGCAAATGGAGGGGTGTTCAGTACAATCTCAGAGCCGGGGGGACTCCTTCCTCTGTGTAAAAGTATATATCTATTCTAGACATTATTTGTCTAAACCATTACTGAACTAAAAATTGAAATTGTTTCTAATCTAAGACTGCGGCTTCCGGTGTGATCGAATTTCTGAGGTGAGCAGTCGCTAGATATATCATATTAAATTAAAAGAGAGGTTTGCAGCGGTAGATTTTAGCTTGATTTATTTCTAACACAGTAATGGTCTTGACTGCAATGTTTCTTTTGAAGTGATTCAGAAATTAGAACCGACAATGAGCCGGTATATCTTTCTAAAAGCATAGTTGAGACATTAAGTGGATAAAAGGCACGAGGGTGTGGTATCGAGAAAAATCGATTGAAGGACGATAGGGTCAGGAAGTTAAAGTTGGAAAATGTTCAGAAATGAGACCTGTCAACAAGTCGTTGTAAGTTTCTATGAAGAGAAGTGACAACTGTGGTCCTCCTGTTTTTAGTTAAGATGAAACGGGTATTTGAGTATGGCGGAACGTGGCAAACAAGGCGAAACCACGGTAAAATAGTGTGCTAGTATATACCACGCATAAAAATACATAGGCATAAAAGCGGAGTAGTAAGAAAAACGAAAAATGCTAACCCTCCTCCCCCCCCAAAAAAATAAATAAAAAAAAATACAAAAACCAAAAGTAATTGCGAAACGAACGCAGAAGAATGAAAATTACAAGGTAATGGGTAGCATAATGAATTCAGAGTGTTTGATTTTATAATTTTATGTTATTCAGATCTCAGCCTTTGTTTTATAATTTTATTAGATTTTAAGATTTTACTTCAGCCGGATCCAACATGTAGTACTATAAAAAAAAAAAAAAAAAAAAAAAAAAAAAAAAAAAAAAAAAAAAGATCTGCGATTTAAATGCGATAGATTCGCGTATACCCCTGGACAAATTTAATCAGCTCTTACTTATTTTATTTTCGGTTTCGAAACTATTTTTATCTTCCAAAATTCTGGGACACTCAAGCATTCAAGTTCACCGGCAATTCTATATTCCATTCTCTAACGAATAAGCTGCAATGCGGTGGCCGGTGGCGCATTTCATTCAAAAAATTATAGAACAAAAAATAAACGAAAATGAACGAGAATGGTCATAAATTGTCATCTAACAATCCTTAAGCGAGAGCGTAAAACTAAATAAAATTATTTTGTTTTACATATAAAAATGTATAGGCCTAGTATTTAAGATATTTGTTTTAGGTGACACAAAATAGCTATGCAAATATATATATATATATATATATATATATATATATATATATATATATATATATATATATATATATATATATGTGTGAATACCAAAAAACATGAACACACAATTTTTTACATGAACTTAATAAAAAACTAGAAAAAAACTTGGTAATCAAAACTTTCCAATGAAAAATAAGGTTAAGAAATAGTACTCAGTTAGTTAGATTTAAATAACCATTTCACTTTCAACCTGTGGCTTGATGATGGCGAGAGACCCCTCCCTACACTTTCTACCAATGGATTTTTTTTTTTTTTTTTCTGTACGGAAAAATAAAACAGGAGGAAATTAAGCACAATAATGCCAATCTTCTGCATATGAAAGTAAAACAACGTTGATACTTACAAGGAATATAAATTACCCTAAATATGGAGGGGGGCCATGCACTCCCTTCCAATCTCTTTACAATGAAGTTTTGTGCCCCTTTACTGGGACTAATACATTATTACAAACATTAATTTTTTTTTCTAAACGAATACTTGGAAAACGGATGCCCGCAATTGCCAGCATTGGGAATAACAATTCAACTTACTTTCAAAGATGTTGAAAGGTAAGAAGTACATAAAACCCTGTAATTACAAAATTACTTCATGTTCTGTCTATTAATAAATATCCCGGAAATCCACTTTCAATTTTAGCCAAGTTCAACATTAACGTAAAAAGCAAAGGACCGAGGGGCGGTAAACAGACTCCTTCATAATTAGTTTAATTTCCGTACGTTTTAACATCACCCTTTACTTTCAGAGGAACAAACTTTTATTTTCTTTTAATGAGGAAATAAGAGCGATAGGTGTGCTAAATGGGCGTGGTTATGTGTTATGTGTAAATGGGCGGGTGTGTTATGTGTTTAAAAAAACAAATTTGCAATTATACTAAGCAAAACTTTCTTTTTATGCAACCTTTTAGATTTCAGTAAAGCCGAAATTGAATAAATTACAGTATTTCAAGGCGCCTCAAGGTGACATTGGCACTGCAAAACTGCAATTCTCACTCAGGTTAGAGTAAAAAAAAAGAAGTAGGCCTGACTACGAAGACAGGTGGGGTATTTTTCTTGCGTATTTACGGCATGGGACAAGCGATAGGGAAAACAACGGACCTAAGCAATCGAAAAAGCTTGTTCAGTTTGAGGAGAATGTTTCTTAATGTAGGATTTCCAAGGACGGCATATACCGCTTTTAACTCGTTTTTCTCAATTCACCGATTTTTTTGATTGACTGGTAGTTTGTTTTTCACATATTACTATTTGTGAGGCATTTTCTGACCACTTCCAAATGTTCAAACGCTTCCAAATTTTAATGGTACATGCAATTTCGATGACAATGCAATAATACAAACTCAAAATTTACCCCTCTTGCATATCCCCCCCATCCCCCATAGACATGATCGGGGGATTGGTCACAACAAAAAGTATGAAACAAAAATTTATTATACAGGACTTGATACTGAAGCGGTGAAGACATTTCCCTGTGGTCGTGATAACTTACGCTTGTATCTTAATTAAGACGATTTGTTTTATATATTCAGAAGACTAAAAAATCGAAATATATATATATATATATATATATATATATATATATATATATATATATATATATATATATATGGCATACATTTTTTTTTATTCATATATTGATCTAGTAAATAAGCTGACGTTTTAAGAGTTGGCGAAGTGCCAAAACATTCGAACAAAATCCAAATTAACGGTCGAAGTACGAAATATATAGCCTACAGTTTGAAGTCACGTTCAAACAAACTAGCATATCAAAGATTTATGACATGAAATAAAACTGGAACTGATATGAAATGGAATGAGGGAAATGTTGGTGAAAAGGGGGGAAGTAATCTCGTCATTCATGTGGGAATATTTTCCCTTTCATGAAACACATAATTCTACTTTTCTCTGAGAATGCCAACAGTCTTGTGTTATATTTCTAAATTCAAATTCGGGGAGTGGGAAACTAGAAAAAAAAAAACAGGAACAAACTGGAACAATGTTTTTTTTCATAAACGAATCAAACAAATGGAATTGGACATAATTACTTAATAGCATATAAAGAAAAATCATGAAAAATTGAGTGAGAAGAATTACATATTCCAAGGACCAATTCTTAGCTATTAAAAAATAAAGTTGCCCAGAAACATTATTCCAAAGGGTGGGAGAAAAGCCTAAAAAAAATTCCCGGGGAGGGGGGGGGGTTCAAGTTTTTAAAAAATATTTGTTTGAAATAGTCAACAATTTTTTATAGAGGGTAATAACCAGATCTAGGACGCGATTCCACTTTCGACACACGTACGGCCACTTCAGACTACTGGTAGAACAGGTTTTTAGGCAGCATGTCCCAACAGTTGAGGTGAAAAGGTTACCAAAATTTTTATCTGAAAATGAGGAGTGGAAGCAATAATCAAAGAAGTTTTTTGTCTGAAAACCTCACAATTTTTTCAAAAAGGGTAAATAACCACATCTAGAATACAGCTCCACTTTCAACACGAGTATAACCACTTTGGATTTTTGTCAGCACCTCCCAAAAGGCGGAGAATAAGCTTACAAAAAAAAATAGGAGAGGAGGGGGGGGGGCAACATTCAAAAATATTTTTTGTTTGTTTGAAAAACCACATCAATTTTTAAAATAGGGTAAATAACCACAACTAGGACAGACTTTCCTCCTCAACGCGAGAACAGACCCCTTTGGCTTTTAGGTAGCATTTACCAAAAGATGAGAGGACAAGATTACAAAAAAAAAAATCACGGAGAATAAAGGAGAGGGGGCTACAATTAATTTTTTTTTTTTTTACAAAATTTCAACAATTTTTCAAATAGGGGCAAATTTAGATGTAAGACGCGACTCTATTTGAATATGAGGGTGCTCAGTTCACACTTCAAACTAGGGGTAGTATTGTTTTTATGGAGCATTTGTAAGAATAATGCAACCCAATTTCACAATTAAAAAAGTTTGGGAGAATAGGACGATAAGTCTGCGAACCAAAATCAGAATATTCAAAGCTAAAGTGATATAGTTTTAAAGCGTCGGCACTCCGAAAAACGGAGGACGATTTGCTAGATCTTTTCCAGAGAAATTACCCACAGATTTTTTTTACTTACCCGACTAACTGACCGTATCTTAAACAAGAAGCGGTACGAAAAATGTGGTTCACCACCGCTTTTTTGGGGGCTATAATGAGAGAAAGGTTGAGATGGCCAGGGCACGTTCTGCGGATGAAGTATGATAGATTGCCAATGATTTTCCTTTTTGGCGAACCATGAAAGGTCAAACGAAAAGCAGGTCGTCCCCAAATGGGATGGAGAGATGCCATAAGGAAAAATTTAAGGGAAATAGGAATTCCTTGGGAGGGTGTAAAGAGGGAGACTTTGAAAAGATTGGGAAGCAGGAGGAGTGTGCACAGTTGTGTTGGCCTCGGGGGGCTTGGTGCTGAAGCGAGTTGTTAGTAGTAGTAGTAGTAGTACATCGGCCAATTATACAATTAATGCAAATTAAGTCCGAAGTGAGGGCTAATTCATATTGTCAAATTTAACAGTGTTTGAGTTCTCCAAAAGTGTTGGAGGTGGAAAATCGGCCTTTTTAGCGGATATAGTCTATAGTACATTTTTCCTCGTTCCTGTTCGTTAACGGGTGGTGCCAAATATTTTCATCAAGAGCATTACGTCATTACAAAAAAAAATTAGAACACTCGAATAAATATAGTATTTTTTAGTGAAATAAAAACGTGTGGACAAAAAGGAAGGAAACATGCAAATTCAGTTAATAGAAATACTCTACTTATTATAAAGTAAGAATTTTATAATTACAATGTTCTTCTGTAGTTTTTTATATACCCTATGGCTACATCCGTCACTGTTAGGAAGATGGGGAATATAGGCACGATAGGGACAAGTGTAGTTGGAAAGAATGAATCAAATGGTACTATTATTTTGTTATTATACTGTTTCTTTTAGAACAGACATAAGAATGATATCGAGTATTGACCAAAAAGTGATTATTTAAAAAATAATTAAATTAGAAGGTGAAAAATTTTAACGACTTGGTCTTCTAGAGAATGAAATCCATCCTACTATGTGGCTAAACTCTTAAAGACTATATTACACTCAAATATATTTAACGGAGCATTTTATGGTTTATTTAGATTTTTATGGGCTTTTATTATGATTTATGGCACCACAACACGAAAACTAAACTTTTTTTTTTTTTTTTTTTTTTAAATAAAGATAATCCATCGGACAACAATACTATTCGAAGTACTACTACTACTACTACTAACAACTCACCGCATCACCAAGCCGCCTGAGGCCAACACAGCTAAGCACGCTCCTCCTCCATCCCAATCTAATTAAAGCCTCTCTTTTTACACCTGCCCACGAAGTTCCCATTTCCTTTAAATCTTTCTTTATGACGTCATCCCACCCCAAAAGAGGACGACCTGCTTATTATCTACATTTATTATACAAATTAACTTAAAATACATATAACAAATTTGATTAAAATACCCCAAAGATGACAGCAGCTATTAGATCTTTGCATCCTTTGAACATACAAAATCATAACATACAATCATAATAAGACGGGTACACACAACATGAAGGGCACAGAACCTCACCCCATCCCAAAATCCTAAAACTTACCGAATTTCTAGGTAATTATTATTCAAATTATCAAATACATTTTTTCTTTTATTGCAACAATCCTCCCCCTCTTTCTGAAAAAATTGTTGCGTACGTGCTATCCATTGTAAGAGTTTGTTTTGGAAGAATTTGTTTTCTTAAAAACAATTATTAAGAAAAATTGTTTGAAGATTGTCTTTTCTGTGAAAAAATGAGTGTTTCTAAAGTTACTGTTTGGTAAATCTGCCCTTTTCTGTCTCAAATATGGGGGAATTTTACCGTTCCAGAAATGGAAAGATCTATAATGCCCATCAAGACATGCAAAATGGAGATACGGATTTTGAGGCTGCATAGAACAGCCGAGCAACTAGCTACCTCCATAAAAATAGAGAAAATTTATTTTTTTATCATCTAAAGCCTTTACTACTAAGGTCATTGTTGATAACCTTTCAATTTTCATAATGTTTCATTCAACACTTATCAGGAACGAACGTAGGGAGAAGGTTTCCTCGGGGCACCTCTTAATCAAGTTGTATAATGAAACTTGTTTTCTTACTATTCCTCCCTTTCCCCTTGCTATTTAATTCCCCGTTTCCCCACTATTCACTGTTTCCCCACTATTCCCTTACTACTTTTTACAATGACCTCAAAAAATATCACAAAGATCACATTACATTTATAAGTACTAAAATAGTTAAAAATGTTGGCGTTTTGCAGAAATTGAAAAAAGAGCCCAAAAAGCTTGTATTTTTCTCTTATTCATCCATATTTATTGTATTGCGTAACATTTTGTTCTTCGACGTTCACTAGCTATTTATATCTGCTCCATATGTTACAAAATAAGGCTGTAAGAGTCCTGACCAATGACTTGTCTTGGAGTTCGGTTAGATCTTCGTACAGTCTCAATAATTTGAACCTCAATAAATCAAAATCCTCGATATCTCGGCGAAGGCCTCGACCGAGTCCGTTGATTTTGAATTGAAGTTATCAAGTATTTTGCAGTAGGTTGCATCAAGACATGGCTATTTGTAGAAAGAGAAAAAGCCAAGACAGATAGTCAAAGTAATTGAGAGGCAAATGTTTAAATGGCTGCAGCACGGGTAAATAGTGGGAGTAAGCATGACTCTCTTATTGGACACATACTTGTTTGTTAGTTTTTGGAAAGGCACACTTGCCTAGAGTCTCAGTCATGTTGACCAAGAATTTAAAATCGACATAAGACCGTTAGATTGCCTGTAATGAGAGGCAAACAAGGCACACCCGCTTACGGTCTAGAAAAAGTTGAACAAGAATATAGAATTGACATAGGACCATTAACTTGCTTCAAATATCAGGAAAATAATCGTTAAAAGCCATCTTTGTCTATTCCCAATAGTAGCTATTCGTTGCCTAAGCTCAGCCCCACGTTCTGAGAAAATTCCAATTTTAACAAATTTTCCAATTTTTTGGGTCACTTGCCTGAGACTCTGGGCAGGTGGGTGCCCCCGAATATTGTCCTAAATTCCTCTCTCAATTTAGCACTTTTTCATGGATGCCCACCATCTCCAATCACTTTCCAAATAGTATCTATTAATTGCCTCAGCTCAGTCCAGCAATATGAGCAAATTTCAACTTTTTCAAGTTTTGGGTGACTTGCTTGAGACTCTGGGCAGGTGGTTTGACAAGAAAAGTGTTACAATTTAGGATAAGAGGCTAAAACCCCTCAAAAAGAAGACATACACGCAAAAAAACTATTAAGATCACCGCCATTACACCTAAAGGCCGAATCAGATAATTACACCTTCTGAGGTAAATACGAAAAACCATTTTCTCAACTGTTTCCAAAGGGACGATCAGAAGGGGGTCAAGATGATCAAAATGTAACCCTTGTCAATGGTAGTCGAAGCTCTAAATAAAATGAATTTTGAAATGGTAAATGCATATGATATTTTTTTTCAAATTCTACATATTCTAAAGTTATGCATCAGTAATTAATGTCCGAATATTCAACCTTTGCTCCCTTTTCAGCCATATCCCAATGCCCTACAGATCCTTCCTTTGAATTCAGCACAGCAAAATGCTTTTGACAATTGTTTCAGAAGAATGAAAAATGTCAGATACGAAATTTAGGCGTAACAGCGACGAATTGACCATTGTCGAAAACCTTTAATGGCATTCAATAGCACAAATGTCGTTTTGCGAGTCTCAGCGTAGGCTCATAATCTCAAAGACAAAATTGGCCCGTTAGTAAAACTTCTCAGGACCACAGGAAACTTTCACATTTATTTTGGTAAAAATTGACAGGTAATCTTAAATGTGTCAACAGTTCGAAAAGCTAACGAAATCCTAATTTTAAAAGAGAGAAAATGTAAAATACCTCTCTAATTGTAAAACAAAACGCTGTCTATTCAATATACGTAGAGTATAATTAATATTCATCCTGTGTCGGTAAAAATTTGAATCATGGTGGGAAGCATGATAGGGAACTTCCAAACCTGTCAAATTATTCAATGATACCGCTTTTGAGCTGATTTTTAATGTTTTCCAAGCAGGCATGCCAGAATATTTTTAGTGCCTCCCATTGCCAGAACTTTAAAAAGCAAATTCAGCTCCTTTTCGTCAAAAAAAAAAAAATTCTAATAATATATTTGTTTTAACCAGAATATCTTTATCTTCGGCAAAATGTTAAATGTTATTTCAAAGATTTCAGGGAAATTAGGTGTCGGCTTTTAGTTTTCTCTCGTTTATTCATATCTTTTTATAAAAGCTAAACAGGTTGTGGTAAGACCACTCAATCAATTCTGAATAGCTTGACCACACAAAAAAAATAGGTTATAATGAACGAGATCGTGTGATCCTTTAATGTATCGATTTCCCTTAATCAGGGGTTTACAGTCCTTTACCTTAAACAAAAAGGAAAATCAGGTTTTACATGAATGGCACTAGGGTGTCTCCCCCCCCCCCAAAAAAAAAAAATTGAAACAAAACGAATTGAAAATTGAAAAAAAGAACGGGAGAAAACTAAAAGCCGACACTCACTATCTGCAAATCTTAGAAAAACTATTTAACTTCTCCCGTTTTTTGTGCCGGAGAAAGAGATATTCACAACTTAAGGAAACTAGTATCATTAGCAAATGTGAATTTTGTTTTTAAATGCGGCATTCCGTCCTCCGGCCAACAGCATTCAAAACTCTCATTTTATTTTATAGCAATGTTTCAGTTATTTAAAAAAAATAGGAGAAGAGGTCAATAACCTACAATATACAGGAAGTTAATGAAAGATGGTAACAATTTCGAGATTGAGATATGATAATATAAAATATATTTCAAAAAACTCCAAAATTTACTTCCAGATTATTACTTCTAAAGGTCCGATTCACAAAAACATTCTATCAAAGTATATATGAGATGTTTTCCGCACATTTCATATTTTATTCTTTTACTCCTCTGTTTCTGAATGTGGCTACGTCATGTTCACGCGTCTTTAGCATGTCCACTTAGGTCTTTTACCATGACTTTTGCATTGGTAGCACACTCTTTTTGTATTCTTCTTTTTATATTTCCTCAGCAATGATACACACAAATAGAAAGTAATTTTCCATAAGCGAACTCTGTCTAGCCTAACCGATGAAGTTGCGAGGAAAGTTGCCAACAAAGAATGTTGTTACAAGACGAAAGTTCTGTGATTTCTGAAAGAGAGCCTGGAATCCCTAAAAAATGACGCTAGATTGATGCTATTTCATCTGTTTTTTTCTTACACATTTGCTCCATTAATATATACAAAAAAACAGTTTTCTCTAGCATTGCCGACGAACTTAAAGAAAATAAAGACAAACGTTTTGTAAATCTAAAAAAAAGTGTGAAACCCCTCAAAAATAACACTAAATTGAAATAAAATCATACCATTGAAATGGCCATCAAAAGAGCCGACTTATTTAAACAGAAATAAATATTCTTGTAACGGCAGATCCTTTTAAGAATAATAAAAAATGTCAAATGTCAAAAGGTCAAAATAAGATTCGTCAAATAAATGCCAAAGATGTTTTGTCAATTTTATACCTTTACGATTTTGCTGAATAACTATTTTTTTCTAAGACACTAGCTTGAATTTCTTTTTTTATTAGTCTTCTATTCTCCTTAAATTTTAATGTCTCGTTAGTTATGGAAAACACAACAATGACAAAAACTCCACTCATATGGAGGATCAAATTCGTGAAAATATAGTGGGGGAAGGGGGGCAATTCTTTTTTATTTCTTTTTCAATGAAGGTACGGAAAAATTTATTTTAAAAATCTAGAAATAGAGTAATTCTTTTTTCTTTTTTTTTATGAAAATATAAAAAAAAAGTAATTTTCAAAATCTAGAGGGGGAATATCCCCTGTGTTCATATCAAGCTGACAGGTAAGGCTAAAAGTTTCTTACTTTAGTCCCCAAAGGAGGGTTCTCGGATGATCCAAGAATTGGAGATCCTGGAATGGATTCTGGATATGGTAGACACCGGGCAGCAACAATACGAACATATTGAGGTAACTCCTTAAGCGTAGATACAACTTCTTGATGCGATAATCCAACTAGTGTCTTTCCATTAACCTGGATGAAATTTAAGATATTCAAATAAAACTAAAAAGTCTCCATTATATTGTGATATATTATTACCCTATGAGCCATGCGGTATGGTACAAATTATAAGAGCGAAAACTGGCACTAATGTCAAAAGAAAAACCACCTGCGCCATCTCATATTTGGTGACCGTTAAACCCACTGTCGCATACTTGTTTTTTGTGACACTTTAAAATTCAGGTGAGGGTATAAAAGCCGGGATTCTGCCACCAGTAGGCTTACCAGCTTGAAGCCAAGTAAACTATTAAGCCTACTAAGATTTTCCCAAGCTCACCTAGGTCTATTTTGGACAGACTGGATTTTGTCTTTAAATAACCCTTGAAAATGACGAATGCTTAATACCTATCACTTACAGAGAATTTTCAGTTTTGAATGCACCGGAAATTAATTATATCTTCTACTACTACTAACAACTCACTGCTGCACCAAGCCGCCTGATGCCAACAAAGCTGCACACACTCCTCCTCTATCCCAATCAATTCAAAGCCTCCCTCTTTCCACCCTACCCAGAAGTCCTTTTTCGGGACCTCCTACTACTCCATTCTGCTTTACGTTTGGCCCTAGATGGTTGGCTGAAAAGAAAATCTTTAACAATCAGTCACCCAACCATCTCAACCTTTACCACATTATGGAACTAAAAAGCGGGACAAAACTACTTTTTTCGTACAGCTTACTGTTTGAAATAGGGTCAGTTGGACGGGTGCCCTAAAGAATCCTTTGAAAATTCCTCTGGAAAACATCTAGCAAACCCTCTTCCGTCTTTCGAAGCACCCATGTTCAAAAGCCATACTTGACCACTCTCATCCACTCTACCAAACAATAGATAGGTAAATTGATAGATAGATAGATATTTATTGAAACAAAAGCCACTTTGGGTAGTGGCAAAAAAATTTATAATCTCGGTTGGCATAGTTATCTTCCTATTCTTCAAAACTTTTTTCAACTGTGAAAAAATAACCCAGGCCTTGGCTATTCTACTTTTAACATCTTCACTGTATCCATTATCGCTGTTTATACTACTACCCAGAACCCAGGTAAGTGATAACAAATATGTTTTTTTTTTTTTACATTTTTCGGTTTTTAATGAAGTGGCTAGGTACCCCAGCGTGAGTGGCACTAGTATTTATAAGCAGCAAAGACCCAACTTTTAAAAGTGTTTATTTCTCTTTTGTTCGGCCTATTACCAAGTCCATTTAAAATAACAATTTGATGGAAAACTAAAAAAAAAAAAATATTTAAGGTGGGGCTATTTTTCTCACCAAAAATCCAAAAATAAGCAATAACATAATAGGCTTGGGAAATAAATGGAATAACGGTTAAAAAGGGCGACAGTTTTCCATCTAATTTACTCGGATAAATGAGGCGAGACGACAGATTTCCATTCATGTTCCTTACTAAGAGCTTTAGCAATTCCCTACATTTTACCGTTGATTTTAAAAGAGCACATGCATAAGTCCAACACAGTTTCTCAACAAAGAAGCTGACACTTTTCTCGAGACATTTCTGAAATAAACTACAATTTAAGGAAGTAAATGCCGTATCCAGTATCACCAGGAAAAAAAAAAAAAAATTCTTTCGTGGCTTACGAGCCAGTGTTGCCACTCATTGGATTTTCCTCAGGATCTTGACATTCCAAATACCGTGAAATTTTCCACAAGTGAATTTAAGAATATTGTTGAAGTACCAAGGATAGTGAAAATAAAATCGGACTGTTAGAATTGGTTAAGTGGAAACTTGCACAATGATATAAATCTTCAAAATTAGGAGAAATCGGGCTTTCAATTTTTAATAGTAATAAAACAAACACATACAGTAGCACGTGATAGTATAAGTTTTGATAGTTGCGCAGCTTTTCATAGTATAAGGCTATTAAAAAAAAAAAAAAAAAAAAAAAAAAAAAAAAAAAAAAAAAAAAAAAGTTAAAAATTTGCAAAACATGATCTATTAGTAATTAATAAACAAATAAACTTTCAAATGGGGATAAATCCATTTATTTAGACAGTGAAAAAAAAAAAAACAGGTACAAAAGTCCAGATATTTCGATCACATATACATTGTACTCAAGACGTTCGCTGTAAATATGATCGAAAAATCTAAACTTTTGTACCAGTTTTTTCACTGTCTAAATAAATGGATTTATCCCCATTTGAAAGTTTATTTTTCCGTCATAGAACGGCAATGTGGTCTAAGAAAACAACACCTATTAAATTTGTTACGTCAGAAATTAGTAATTGGTGTCAAACGGCTAAAGAAGGTGTAGGTTTCCTTTGAAGTTGTAGTTGTCTTTGGAAATCAATAGATTGTAAGTACTTGAAGCAGTGGCGTAATTTCGTCAAAATCCTGGGGGGTAGGGAGGGGATTAGGAGCGAATTTTCCCAAATCAGGTGAAAATGACAGTGAAAACTGAAACGTGAGACATATATTACCATAAAGGCAAAGATAAACTTAAGAAAACTGACCTTTTTTCTCTGGATGCTGGAATTATGCAGGCTTATCTTAGTTTTGACAATTTTTTGCAGAAACTAAATTTCAGCTGGAGGAGGGGGACTGAGGTCTGGGGGGGGGGAAACTGGGGTCTGGAAGGGGCAGTTGCCCCCTCCTACCCCATAGCAAATTACGCCCCTGACTTGAAACCTTGCCAAACGGCCAAAAAACCAAACAGACGAATAGTCTTGCAGAATTCAACTTGCAGAATAGTTTTTATCTATGGAATAACTTGATTAGAATTGTTAATTTTATATTCAATAAAAGTAAATTAATAAGAATTAATCTAAATAATTTTAGATTATTTATTATTTAATTAGTTATGAGTAATTTCTGTAATTAAAAGTTTCCCTCTATTTGCCTGGAACAGGTTCAGGAAGAATATGCCAACAATAATGGGAAATTGCTACCCCATCTAGACCTTTCCCAAGTTCAATATAGCTTATTATAATTAATTGTAATTCATTTTCGTCAGTGACAGCCAATGAAAACCATTCTCTTTCAAAAACAATTTTTTTTTGTCAGTGATGAAATCAATTACAACAGGGCTGCCACAGGTTCAAGTGGTGAGAAATAGGGGCTTAGGGACCTCTTTTTTGTCGAAAAAGGGACATCTCTAGGGACCATTCTGGACGCAAAATGGATGCAAAATTTCGGGAGGCACCTCAGCTCCATTGGCTTGGCGTGACCAACCAGCGGAGTCGCTGTTTCTTGATATTACTGAGAAAGGTTTCAGTCGACTGGAGCCTTTGGCGTACTTTCATTTTTGTGATGAGGTCGGTGCATTTGATTCTAGGGATGTGACGGAGGGATCTCATCTCGAAAGCTAGAAGTTTTCTTTCGTCTTCGGTTTTAGTTTTCTTTCATGGGGTCATTTTATTAAATAATCATTAATAGGGTCAATAGGGTCATTTCATTAGGCAAAATACTCATTTACGGACACAAAGTGTTTAGAAAAAGAAAATCAAATGCCAGGTAGATCTTTTAACCCACTGTATTCTTAGGACACCTATCTCGGGCCAAACGAAAAGCAATGCGTCCCCCAAAAGGGTCATAAGAAATGATTTAAAGGACACTAGAAAACTTCATGGGAAAATCCATTTCTCCTCCATTTGGAGGTCAACACCCATTTGGCCCTCTTATTAGGAAGATTAAAATTCAGGGCTCGTTATGGCAACGCGTTATCATACTCAGAATGAACTTAGAATCTTACCATATTTCAGAACATATCACCATACGTGAAATATTGTCATATTTCAGAGTGTGACCATGCTCCAAAACTAAGAAGTAATGAACCTTGTAAAATAGATTTTTTTTACTCTACTTTTATCTTTGTCCGACATTCCCTTAAAAATTAACTAACCTCCAACAGTTCATCTCCAGGTTTCAGCTTATGAGTTTGTCCAACAGGTCCCGTAGGCAAAATGGCTCTTAAACAATGTCTTGATCGAGTATTGCCACTTTCGCCATCTACAGTTCCTTCCAAACTTATACCTAGACTTCCGGTAGCAGATGTTTTGGAAAGTTGAGCAACCTAAAATAATTTTATAACAATTATTGAAATATAATTTTATTTCAGTTTTCAAGTTTAATTTATATTTTTTTTATTGCTTAATTTTTATTTAATTTCAGATATTGTTTTGTTGCATAAATCTAAATATAACTTTATTTTATTTCATGTTAAAAAACTATTTTATAAATTGCAAATAATTTTATAGATTCTAAAGACACTATCTGTTTTTATTTCGCTTTGTTTTTTTTAATTTAAATTCATTGCCTAACACTGGAAGCGACAAGGACAGTGAAAACGTAAACTCATTATTTGAATAGTCTAAATCAAAACTTGCACGACCATATACATTTCAAGGAATAGAAAAAAGAATTAATATTTACAGTAAAAGAACTTCATAGTCATTATGCAAATTTTAGTAGCAGCAAGTCCTTATTAAAAAAGAAAAACTTGGGGGGAAAATTGACTTGACTTGACTTAAGTCCCGTCCGTCCTTGAAGGTCGTCTTGGGGCCTGTTAGCCTAAATAAAAGGCACCAAAGAGATTAAGAAGGTTAGCTTTCCCTTGAAGCTGTAGTTGTCTTTGGGAACCAAAAGGTTGTTAATATTTGAATTTCTACGAATGAAAAGCACTGTCAAATATGCCTAATTAGATTCACTTACTAATTTTCACGGTTCTATGTGGCAACACTGATGGAATTATGGTGCTGCCCGAATACAGCATAATTTTGAAACTACTAAAAGAGAAATTACGGTTTTCAAATAAGATTAGACCTAAGACGTTTTCAAATTACGTTTTAAAAATAAATGTTGTTTACTTTTATTGTGGTGGTGATGGGCATGAGTAGGGGCAAACACTGACATTGTTTCCGGGCACTGAAAACACTAGCTGCACCTCTGGGATCCTAGGGTCAGACAAGGTTTTATTGTGATGTCCTCGGTAATTTAAAACAAGACAGGTATATCGATTGGTAGACTAGTCTTTTCCTGCATTATTTGGTTGTCAAGGTGAAGGTGATTGTCAAATTTGGTGTAAAGGTTTCTGTTTGCAAAACGTGTTCTCGCGCGCAGAAATAGTTTGAAAATAGATCTTTGATAATAAATTTGCTTTTGCGCATCTTGGACGTCTATTAATTAACTTCGAACTTTGAAAATTGAAACTTCAATGCTTTGAAAATAAAGTTTAAATTTGGAATTGACTGTTAAGATCTATGTTCCTTTCAGAACATGTCGACGTTGGGACAAGCCTATAGCTGTAATTTGCACCCGATACAACGAAGCACAAGATACTTATACTACTGAATTCACTGATATCAGTGGCTCTATCTAGTCAGAAACCCAGAATGATGATATTACTCAGGTTGTCTTAGAGAATGACCTAGGCTTACTAAAAAAAAAATTCTATTTTTCAATTTTTCTCCGACCTATTTACCCTCTATTTCAATCAAAATAAAAGCAAATTTTCAAAAATACAATTCAGCTGTGTTCTTCGATGAGATAATATACAATCTCAACAACAAAGTTTAGACAAAATTTTCACCTCACACTGAATCAACATTACACTAAAACATTGAAACACTGAAGCATTAAAACTAAAAACACTGAACACTAGACTACAAAATCGGTGAATTCATATAAATCAATAAATATTAACATTAAAATTCCTACTAATTTTTGAAGCTAAACATATAAAAAGAATAAAAATTAACTTGATTCAAATTGCCTAGGCAGCGTGAAATGCTACAGAAACCTTTTTTCAGCTTAACCACCCTGGCACCTCTTTGGTGATAGGTCGTGGCAGCTTTTTATTTTATTTTTAGAATTCAAGACATTGGTATCATTTCCGCTTCTGTTATTTTCAAACAGTTCGTGGTAACGAACTGTAAGTAAGGAGCGACCCGGCACAATAGTAACCGAAACTCTAAAAAACGGAATTTTGATACCAATAGATATATCAAAAGAATCAGATTTTAATGCTGATTTCAAATATATAAGTTTCATCAAGTTTCCTACTTTTATCATCTTTCTTATAAAGTGGCTTAATTAAGGTTTTCGTAAAATCGTTAGGTACTTCCCCTTTTTCAAAAATCATATTCGTAATCTTCACTAATTATCAAACAGTTCGTGGTAACGAACTGTAAATAAGGAGCGACCCGGCTCAATACTAACCGAAACTCTAAAAAAAGGGATTTTGATACCAATGGATACATCAAAAGAATCAGATTTTAATGCTGATTTCAAATATATAAATATATAAATACCCATCAAAAGTTACGCGCCTGAAAAATTTGCTTTATTTCCGAAAAAATGAGGAAACGCCCCCTAGAAGTTGTAGAACCTCAATGAAAATTATACCATCAGATTCAGCGTATCAGAGAACCCCACTGTAGAGGTTTCAAGTTCATATCTGCAAAAATGTGGAATTTTGGATTTTTTCCCAGAAGAAAGATCACGGATGCATGTTTTTTTTTTTTTTTTTTTTTTTTTTTTTTTTTTTTTCAGGGGTGATCGTATCGACCCAGCTGTCCTAGAATATCGTGGGAGGGCTCATTCGAACGGAAATTAAATGTTCTAATACCCTTTTTAAGTCACCAAAAAATATGGAGAGCAACTAGGCCCCCTCCCACGCTCATTTTTTCCCAAAGTCACCCGATCAATATTTTGAGATAGCCATTTTGTTCAGCATGGTCGAAAATATAATAAATATGTCTTTTAGGATGACTTAATTCCGCAAAGTCCCCGGGGGAGGGCTGAAAATCCTGAACTTTACCCAATGTTTACACATAGTATTGGTTATTGGGAAGTATACAGACGTTTTCAGGGGGGATTTTTTCTGGTAGTGGGGGGTGGGGGTGGGTCAGGGGTAATGTGGGAGGATATTTCCATGGATAAAGTTTTCATTGGGGAAGGGAGTTTGCTATGAAGGGGGCGCCAGATTTCCCAGCATTATTAAAAACGATCAGAAATTAAATACAAAAAAGTTTTTCAACTTAAAGTAAGGAGCAACATCAAAACTTAAAACGAACAGAAATTACGTATATGATTGGGTTTGCCCCCTGGTCAATACCTCGCTCTTTAAGTCAAAGATTTTTTAGTACTTTCATAAGAGTTATTTATTCTAATTAACGGCCTTTGTGATTAAGAGGTCATTTTTAAAGAATTGAAACAAAATTCGAACTTTAGCGCAAAGAGCGAGGTATTGACTAGGAGGCGAATCCCCTAATATACGTACTAAAAATATAGGAATATAGAAGTTCGTTACGTATGTTAATTCGTAAGTTACGTGTATTTATTACTAATAAAAACGTTCGTAAATAAAATTAAACAACTTTCGAGAAAGCCATTTAACCAAATAAAGTAAAGTTAATATGCAAATTTCGTTTTAATTATTAATATACGGTGAGCCAAAATCAAAACCTGTATTAATTTAAAAACGTTCAAAAATTAAATAAAAAAACTAGTTTTTTTAACTGAAAGTAAGGAGCGACATTAAAACTTAAAACGAACAGAAATTATTTCGCATATGCAAGGGGCTGTCCCCTCCTCAACGTCTCGTTTTTTATGCTAAAGTTTGACTCTTTCTCACAGCTCTATTTTTTTTTAAACAATAAAAACTTTAGCGTAAAGAGCGGGACGTTGAGGAGGGGACAGCCCCTTTCATATACGAAATAATTTCTGTTCGTTTTAAGTTTTAATGTCACTCCTTACTTTCAGTTAAAAAGACTTGTTTTTTTTTTTTTTAATAGTATTCATAGCAACCGTTCTTTTTCGCGAATTGGTGAACAAAGAATTTCTATATTAAGTGAGCAAGGCCTTATCCAGAGAGGCGGCGAGGTTTGAATCCCCCCTCCCGAAATGTTTTCCAGATTTTTAAAAATGTAATAAAATGAACATAAACACATTTTGATGCGTTTTTTTTAAAGTTTTCTGTCCCCCCCCCCCAAAAAAAAATGCTGGATAAGTTCTTGTAAGAGAGACAATCAAACTTTTTTTAGAGATGGGACAATTTGAAAAATTGAATTTTGCGCAGCCATAAATGTTTAGCATTTAAATCTATTATACATAATTCAAGGGTCTTTACAATTAACAGTGGGGGGGGGGGCAACAATTGTAACTCTGAAGTGAGATGTAGCGGTCCTCTAAGACCACGTAGGATTAGCCGCAAATGGAACTAGGTCGGCAAAAGGTGCCTTAGGAAAAAATTAATTGGAATGGTTTGCCATATAACTCCAACGGCAGTAAACTTATCTAACTACTTCTGATCCGAAATAAAACATTCTTTTCTTTTCGCGAAATGCATAGCCAAGAAATACTAATATAAACCTAAAGAGCGGAACAAACATAGCTTTTTCAAGCTAGAACGGCCTTATTTCTACACTATAGCCATATTTTAAACCAAATTTATAACTAAGATTTCATTCTGGATCAACGCTTAATTCTTAATGCCTGCGCTGGCGCAGTGGCTTTGATCTCAGTTTGGTAATACGTGGCCAGTGGTGGTTCTGGCCTCTCTTGTACAGGGACAAAATATGGATTAGCGCCCCCTTCCCCTGTCCCCCAAAAACTTCTAGGCCAAATTTAGCTTTAAACTTTTTTCAATTTATTAGTTAATTAATAATTTATTTCTTATTGTTATTATTTTAATTCAATAATTATTATTATTTAACTATCTTTTATTTTTTTAATTTATTTTCATTTAGTTAATTAAAAATTTATTTTTTATTTTATTTCACTAATTAATTAATAATTTAATAATTCCTTTCATCTATTAACTGTACCCTCTTATTGATCTTAATAAAAATAAAATTTCTAAAATTACTCAATAATTATAACCGTTAGATTAGTTTTTTGAAATTTTGCACCCCTAAAATTTTCACACCCGGGGCAAGTGCCTTCTCTATCCCCTTCCCTAAAATCGCCACTGTACGGGACCCAGAATTCGAACTCAGCTGTAAAAACACACTACAGGGCAAACGCCAGGACCTTAGTAGTCAAGTAGCCCGTTAGTACTTAATCCAATACATAGGGCTCATTTAGATCCTTTTTTGTGCTAACTTACCGAAGGCTAACACATCATGTTTTGTTTGAGTATTTTGGATCAATTTGGGTACTTTCAACATAGAGATTGCAGAGTTACGATGAATACACTGGTAAGTTGAGCTCTTGCACTTTACTTAATGTACTGCTTGATGGTTTGGTCCAGCTATTTCCTTTCTTTTAACATCGATGTTTTACACATTCAAAGTGTTTGCCATAGAAATAAAATTTAGAACATTTTAACCGAAAAATTTATTTATATTTTTATTTAACCATTTTATATCATTTTTTAATGTTTTTTTTTGTTTTCTTTTTATTTTCTTAGTTATTTTCTATTCTTTTACTTAAATTACTTTTCGAATATTAATTATTATAATTTAATTTGATTATTTTCTTTTATTATGTTTTTTTTTAAGCTGTAATATTATTTTTTGTTCTTTTTTTATTTTTACACCTTCATAAACATGTTCTTTATATACAACCTTATTTAACTTTTATTTTTGTTTAACTTTTTTGTTCTGTGTAACCAAATGAAAACTAACCAAACAGATTTCAGATATTTTGGCTTCATATCAGGAAACCTTCATCAACCAGGAAGAATAGAAAGGAAAAAATAGATTAAGAGTTATCAACCAGAAAACAAGCCATAAAGATGAAGAAAAAAATATATAACTTTCTTTAGCAATATGAAATGTCTTGATTTCAAGTTTTAAGCGTTATCAAAAATTTTCCCTTCGTTTTAATTATGAATGGAAAGACAATGTGATCTAATAAATTATGCAAATTATTTCCTTTTTGGGCAACGTACACTTCGCTGTCTAGCTTTCTTTCATACATCAAGGCTCCCTATGATGAAATATCTGATCACACCGGAACATTTTAATAGGTAGCGTTACTTGTCAAACAGTAAAAGCAATAGACTGTTACATTAGTCTATATTAAAAAAAAAGCTTCACATGTAGCTTGAAATAGAAAGAAAAGAAGCTTAAAAATTACAACAAAAAGCTCAAACAAACACCAATTATGAAATGTCGAATGGACAAAACCGTATCAGGCGGGGGGGGGGGGTTAATATCTCTCCGATTTGTAAATTTTTCTTAAAAGTGCTGGTAAAAAAACAACAACAACAAACTTGTTTCTCGCAAAAAAAAACTTCAAAATAAATCTCTGACTTCTAAACTGGTCTTAAAAAAGCCGATGAAACGTCCCTTATTTGTGACCGTTGGAAAAATTCCACAGGAGGTACACCTTCATTCTTCTGATAGTCCCTCCTTCCCCGACTTAACATTCTGGATTCGGCCCTGCAAAGGCGACATGTTGTGCACTGTTGATCACAAATTAGCTTTTTCAGATGCATATGTGTCTAATAATATTTGTTGGTCCAATAATACATTTAGTGTTTCTTAATATACTTTATATGAAGACATCTTAGTGAATACCTTATAGAAATGAGTCATAAAATGTATCTTAAAATGGATCCAACAAAAATACGTTAATAAATGTTGCAAAAGGGATATAGGCGGGAGATGAGGTGGAGCTCGTTGCCCGGGCCCTCCCAAAATTCTATATCTTCTTAAAACTCTGAGCAACCCTTATTCAAATTACCAAATGAAATTTTTTTCTATTAATGCATGTCTCCCTACATAAAAATTATACACCCCCTCCCCCAAAAAAACAAAACAAATGTGTGGCAAACAATTGGGGACAAGAAAAAAATTAAGGGGTTATCTGATGATTATATTGAAAATCGTAGCATCTTAGCAGCTGGAATTTCCTGGAATGCTGAATCTGTTCTGGAATGCTAACAGCTTGTTCGTAGTGGCTGGAATCTATACGCGTTAAAATGTCAAAGTCATCATCTTGTGTAATGAGTGTGGAGGGGAGCTGAGCAATTTACTCCACCAAAATAGTACAATAAAATATATGACCATTTATTTTAATATAAATACTGATCTATATATTTACATACTGATAAGGTTAGCCTTATAATTAAGGCTAAGCATTTTTTTCATGCTAAGCATTTTTTTCATCAGGATTTTCTTTTTCGTTGTTGTAAAATTTAGTTAGAAAATGGCTGTGTATTTTCGTTGGCAATATTTTCAGCGCTAAAGTATGCCACCAGGCATGTGCGCTGTTTTGTGACATTTATTTATGTACGTGTTATAAATAAAAATATTCTACTCTCTACTCTACTCTACTAACACCCAGCACATGTTCGTTGGATTACAACAATACTTACAACAATGTCAAAATCAGGGCCAATTTCTTTCATCCATTTAGCTCTAATGGCAGCTTCAGCTACGGGACTTAATTCACCTTCATAATCTGTGTTAATTACAGAACTGAATTCGTCTAGGGAAGTCTGATCACTCCCCACTTCAGCATGAAGACCGTTTAAAAACTTCGTTTCTGATACGTCTAGGGGGTCAGGTACAGAGAGCTGTAAAAAATAAACAATTTATTTTTTTCGGGGGGGGGGGGACAATAATAAACATTTTTGAGAAGAGGCTGGCGAAAATAGACACAATTTCCAATGTCTTTTTTTAAGGGTTACCTTTGTGGTGGTTCAAATGGTGTAAAGTGACACACAAAAGGCGTAGCTGTATGGAGAGTACGACTCGGTTCCACTTTCTAGGGCTTTAATGAAAGAAATGTTGAGATGGCTATGCCAAGCCGTACATATAAAGGACGAAAGATTATCAAGGGTTGTACTTGTTGGCCATTCATTTGGTGAACATTCTTCAAAAGATCTTTTTCATAAGGAAATAAGCTAATTAGCCGCACAAGATCAAAATTTCCATAGAAAGAGCCGCAGCCATTATCCCATCCACAAAATTTGCATCGTAAATATCCACAACAGTGAAAGCAATATACGCAAAAAATTAGCGCAGGTTATCAACATAACATCGGCGTCTTCCCATAAACACCAGCTCTAGCAGGGTGCCACTGTTTCTGGGAATCAAAATCAGCGACTTTAAGGACATTCCTGGCGGAAAAGGGGACCCTTAGGGACTTTCCTGACACCAAAAAATAGACCAATAGGGACCTGGCCCAGCTGTTGTTTAGCGTATATGTGACACAAATAACAAAAAACACTATTATCACAGATGTCTCCAAAATCTGAAACAGAATGGTCAGCAACGATTCGCCTGTAGCGTCATCAAACAGTTCGTGATATCGAACTGTAAGTAAGAAGCGACCCGGCTCAATAGTAAGCAAAACTCTAAAAAACGGAATTTTGATACCAATAGATACATCAACAATACTAGGTTTTTATGCTGATTTCAAATATATAAGTTTCATCAAGTTTAGTCTTACCTATCAAAAGTTACGAGCCTGAAAAAATTTGCCTTATTTTCGAAAAAAGGAGGAAACACTCCCCAAAGTATTAGAACTTTAATGAAAATCAGACCATCAAATTCAACGTATCAGACAACGCTACTATAGAGGTTTCAAGCTCCTATCTGCAAAAATGTGGAATTTTGTCCAGTGGTCCTAGAATAACGCGGGAGGCTCATTCGAACGGAAATTAAAAGTTCTATTGCCCTTTTCAAGTGACCAAAAAATAGAGGGCAGCTAGGCCCCCTCCCACGCAAATTTTTTTTCCAAATTGCCGATCAAAATTTTGAGATAGCCATTTTGTTCAGTATGGTCAAAAAATACAATAACTATGCCTCTGAGGACGACTTAATCCCCTACAGTCCCCGGGGGAAGGGCTGCAAGTTAAGAACTTTGCCCAATATTTATATATATCATTGGTTATTGGGAAGTATACAGAAGTTTTCAGGGGGGGTTTTTCTGGTAGTTGGGGGGGGGGGGGGGTTAAGTGGGAGGATCTTTCTATGGAGGAAGTTTTCATGGGGGAAGGGACATTGCTATAAAGGGGGCGCAGGACTTCCCAAGATTATTTAAAAAACAATCCGAATTAAATATATAAAAAAAACAATTTTTTCCACTAAAAGTAAGGAGCAACATCAAAACTTAAAACGAACAGGAATTATTACGTATGTGATTGGGTTCGTCCCCTAGTGATTACCTCACTCTTTAGGCTAAAGTTTTTTTTCGTACTTTCATCAGAGCTATTTATGCTAATTTATGGCCTTTGTGATTAAGGGGTCATTCTTAAAGAATTGGAAAAAAATTTGAGCTTTAGAGTAAAGAGCGAGGTATTGACTAGGGGGCGAACTCCCTAATATACGTAATAAAAATATACGAATATAGACGTTCGTTGCCTAAGTTAATTCGTAAGTTACGTCAGAACAAAATTTCGAGAAAGCTATTTGGCCAAATAAAAGTTAAATTGATATGCAAATTTTGTTTTAATTATTCATGTACGGTGAGCCAAAATCAAAGCTGGGTTAATTCAAAAACGTTCAGAAATTAAAAAAAAAACAAGTTTTTTTTACTGAAAGTAAGAAGCGACATTAAAACTTAAAACGAATAGGAATTATTCCGTATATGAAAGGAGCTGTCCCCTCCTCAACGCCTCGCTCTTTACGCTAAAGTTTGACTCTGTCTCACAACTCTATTTTTTTAAACAATAAAAAACTTTAGCGTAAAGAGCAAGGCGTTGAGGAGGAGACAGCCCCTTTTTTATACGGAATAATTTCTGTTCGTTTTAAGTTTTAATGCCGCTCCTTACTTTTAGTTAAAAAAAATTGTTTTTTTTTTCGTTTAATGATTTTCTGGAAAAACATGGGTAAAATCAAGACGATCCAAACCATTAGATTTTCATGTGGATCTTCTCAGGTTTTTTTTTCTTTTTTTTTCTCGACTTCAACTATGAATTTACAAAAATTGAAAAAATACATAAGTAACCACTCCTGGATTTCTTTTAGTTGAATATTTTTTTTTAAATCGTTTTTTTAATTTTCGGTTACTATGGGCCGAGGATCATTATTTACTAGGTTGTAGCTACCGCTGCAACAACGATATAAGGATTAGTTAGGTAAAGGTTTGACATTAGTGGCTACTTTGGCTATTAGTCCAGTAAGAGCAAGGTGAGTAAAATATGGAACCACCAGTAATATAAATATATATCTAAAACAAGGAAAACAAAGAAGCCTGGCAGGTTAAGTGACTCCAGAGGGAAAGAGCGCCAAACTTTTTCGTTCATCATTATCAATGAGACTTGGACCCTGTAGCCTTGAAATTACTCTGCAGTCTTCAAGTCACTAAAGGTAACTAACACACAAAAAACACTTCTTGGCTAAAGTACATGGACATGGCTTAATCTTGCAAAAAGGGATTTTTAGGGTCTTGAGGGCTGTTTTATGAACTTTTAAGGACCTTCTCCAGTTTTAGGGACTTTAGGAACTAAGCGGCAGCCGTGGTCTCGCCAATGGTTTTCGGAAATCTCCCAAGCTGTCAACGTTTGGCAGCGCACAACAGATCCAGCCAATGTATTTGAGAAATCTCATAGTCTAAGGAGTCAAGTATAAAGCTCTAAAAAATTAGCATTCTAGAGGGAGATATTATTAAAAAAATATAAGCTAAAGAGACAGCAAGTAAATTGCAAATAATTATTCAGAAAACTACAAATTATGCATATATAAATTATAAATACACAAGTCAATTACATGAAAATTATCCTTGATAATCTTTTAGTTTAGAAATGTGAAAGGTTAGGTACATATTTGGATCTTATTTTTGTAACTAGTTCTTTGTTTTAGCAATGTTTTTCCGTATTATTTTTTCCAACTTGCGCAGAAATTGGATATACGGATTAAATTTTTTCAGCTTATAAAGAGGCTTGGATTTTTTTCAACTTAACTAGATTGCTAGGACATTTGCATGAATCATAATGCCATGTTTTTTGTTGTTTTTATTTTTAGAAAAATAAAATTTAGCATCATTTATAAAAAAAATACATTCAATATACATCTTAGAAAAGGAGCACAAGTTAAATACAGGCGCTCAAAAAAGGAAGATCTACTTTAAAAAAAGACAAACAAACCACTATTGATTAATATCGAATACACCGAATATTTACGAGCTCTTTCAGTAAATTACACCTGAGGAGAGGGAGGGGAGGAGATGTGATTAAAAACGTGGTATATTGCAGTTAGGAGGAAAGTAAAAAGAGAAACACCACAAGATTTACCATTGTTTATCAGAACAAGCTGCTTAAATTTTTGTTGTCTTTGTGTTGTTATTTTGTTAATTTTTGTACTACATTGCAAAGAAAATTGCAAATTGAGAATATAATGACGCCCTGGATTCAGTGCTTTAACAGCAATACTAAACCAAAGAACAAGGAACCAAACATCACTTCTTACCATTCCCGTCCTCTTTCCTTACACAATTATTTGCATCGTGATTATTAAGAACGTCAATTATTTTGTATATTATATTTATTTAATATGGATACATAGCCATATACATTATGCATCAAAATGAAAACATCTCTTGTCCCCAGAACCATCTTAGGTGTATTCACGCCTGAAAAGTTTCTCTTTGTTTACAAATCATGAAGTTTTTACGGCAGTACGACATTTTAATAACTTCTAATATCACCATGCAAATAAAACGAATACGCCCATATTGCGTATCAACATTGCACAACATCCTTCTATATTGTTATTGTTTCCTTTTCTTTATATGTCTTGTTTATATTAGCTTGCTTCCTGTTTTTTCGTTGATAAAGGGTTCCGGACAAGAAGTCAAGATATTCGGACTTCTTTATTATTTAAAATTTGTTGCTTTTTTTGTCCGCTGGTTTCTTTAAAATATTATATCCGTTTCCACTATATTTTCATTCGCTAGCTTCTGTAAATAGAAAGGCAGTGTAGTCTAAGGAATTATTAAAATAATTAAATAATAATGAAACAATGATAATATTTTGAGCAACATAACAATCGAATTACCTTATTACTATTCATATCTTCTTTTTCTAACACCATTTTTGAGCTAGGGATCACTGGAGAAGGTGGCAAGGAGCCTTGCGTGATAGCTGCCTGTAGTTGTTCATAGCGTGGCCCTCGTAAATACCGAGCTAGCTTCAAGCTCACAGTCGATCCAGTGGCCCGCAGAATTTCTACAGCTTGGTGATTGCTGCAGCCTTCCAAACTCCTGCCATCAACCTGTAGGGTAAAATAAAATATAAACCACCTCCAAAGCCATTGATGACACAAAGGGGCGTTAACAATTGTTGATTTTTCGTTTGATGTGTCTTCTTTACAGGGAAAGGTACCAAAGAATATCACCCAAGCTTGCAGCAATCAATAGCGAAAACACCGTAAATGGGAAATTAATTGTGTTCATTTTTCAGATTGTATTTTCAACTGGAATTTTGCCAATTATTTTGGTACCCTATTTAGTAACCCCTCCTCTGAGGAAAATTACGCAATTTTTCCATGCTAGTATTCTTTTTTGGGTTACTTTTAACTTTGCGAACTTCACATATTTGTCGTTAAGAAGAGCAGATTGTTTTTATATACTTTTTTTTACTGAAGTTTTTTCCTTTTCTCTACAGTTTTGATTACTATTGGCATAGTTTCCACGAGAAAAAAAAAATTGTGATCTTTCGTTCTTTTTAGTAATTTCTAAGACCAATAGTTACATTTGGTGCTTTTTTTTTAACAGGGAAGGGCAGACGGGGCACTTGCCCCGGGCGCGGAAATTTTAGGGGTGCAAAATTTTCAATGATTAATCTACCGTTCTAATTATTTTTTAATGTTTGAAAATTTATTCTTTATTCAAATAAAATAGAGGATATAATCATCAAATGAAAATAATTAAATAATCATGATTAAAAAATTTAAAAAACATGTATTAATTAATCGATAAGTTGACAATAATTTTGTTACCGGGGGGAGGGGGGGCAGAAGATATCACTGGGGAATGTAGCAAGCCTTTCACGCAACTGGAATCAAACTCTAAGCCCGGAATTGCCAAGCTGAGATCGATAACTGTACCAGGATAAAATAAGAAATCAAACCTATAATATGTACCCTGGTTAGGACAACTTTAATCTAGTACTACTTCTAACCACTAGGGGGTAATACGTACAAACTAATACAGAGCAACTAGTAAAAGAGCGAGGCTTTCACCTAACAGCGGTTGGATGAAAGGCTTGCTACATTTCCCCCGTGGCATCTTCTGGCATCTCTTGCAACCGGGGCAAAATCTTGAGCAGCCCCCTCCCCTCCTGTTAACAAAATTATTTTCATCTTATCGATTAATTAATAATTAATTTTTTAATTCTTTAATTATCATTATTTATTTATTTTCATTTATTAATTGTGCCCTCTGTTTTGACAATCGGAAACCAACTGATTCTGATTGTAAAAAGTAATCACTGATTGCAAAATCACTGGCTCTGATTGCAAAGCTAAAGTAATAGATGATGAAGACAGGATAGAGAGGTATGAAGAGAGATAAAGAGGTAACTTAGATATGCAGTGGCAGGAACGAGATTACATTATTAGATACTGCACAAAGCTGTGGTACTTGTATAGAATCCAATAAACACGCGAAAATTGTATTGAAGATCAGAAAGACATTTTACCGGGTAATGCCTAGACGCTGTATAAACAAAGGGTTTCTCACTCCGGGAACTATAATTAAACTTTAGTTTTTTGAGGTTTAGGGGGAATAAAAGGAACCTAGGTTGGGTTAGGTTAGGTTAGGTTACGTATTGAATATATGCAATGTCTTACCCCCCCCCCCCTAATGTGCAAATATATAGCCCAAATTTGTTTCTTAACTATTATATTTTCATCCTATTTTGTTTTATTTCATTAGCATTAACAAAACTTCACTTCTCGCGTGTTTATCGGATTCTACACAAGTACCAAAGCCAGTACCTGTTGTTGCAATAGTTTACGAACTTAAAAGTCTATAAGCAGTATATACTAGTATACTGTATGTGATATACACATAATGACAATATAATAACACTCACATGATAAAAACGATAAAAAAAAACAGTAATACTTGTAATAATAAACAATTACAAAGAGCAATGAATAAATAAATATAAATATAAATAAATATAAAGGAATCAATAAATAAAAAAATAGCAATACAGTAACATTGAAAAAAATATATTACTACTGCTACTTCTTCTACTGCTGCTAGGAACAACACACTGCAGCATCAAGCCAACTGAGGCCAACACTGCTACGTAAGCTCCTCCTCTACGCCAATTCAGTCAAAGCCACTATCCTTACACCCTCCCAAGAAGTACCCATTTCCCTTATATCTTTCCTTGCGACATCGTCCCACCCCAACCTAGGATGACCCGTTTTTCTTTTGGCCCTAGACGGTACGCCGACAATCTTTGGCAATATGTCATCCTTCTTCCGCAGAACGTGTCCTATCCATCTCATTCTTTCTCTCATTATAGACCTAGAAAGCGGGATGGAAACACATTTCTCGTACAGCCTACTGTTTGACATGCTGCAAGTCTGTCAGATACCCAAAATAATCCGTAGGCAAATTCACTGGAAAACATTTAGCAAACCTTTTTCTGTTTTTCGAAGCACCCAAGCTTCAGAACCATACTTGGCCACTGTCATCACTGTAGCTTCCAGTAATCTAATCTTGGTTCGCAGACAAATAATAATGGAATTTATAGTAATATAATTTTTATGACACGATATCATTTTTATACAATCCTAAAAAGAACTTATCCCAGATTTGCCTCTCACTCACTTGAACTATCTGTCTTGGCTTTTTCTACAATTAAAATAAAAAAAAACAATTTTTTTAACTGAAAGTAAGGAGCGACATTAAAACTTAAAACGAACAGAAATTATTCCGTATATGAAAAATGCTGTCCCCTCCTCAACGCCCCACTCTTTACACTAAAGTGTTTCATTGTTTTAAAAAATTGAGTTGTGAGAAAAAGTCAAACTTTAGCGTAAAGAGCGAGGCGTTGAGGAGGGGACAGTCCCTTTCATATAGAGAATAATTTCTGTTCGTTTTAAGTTTTAATGTTGCCTCTAACTTTCAGTTTAAAAAAAAATTTTTTTTTATTTAATTACTGAACGTTTTTGAATTAATGCAGGTCTTGATTTTGGCTCACCGTACATGAATAATTAAAACAAAATTTGCATATTAATTTACTTTTTTGGCTAAGTGGTTCTCTCAAAATTTTGGTCGGACAGTTTTGAGAAAAATGGGATGGGGGAGCGGGCCTAGTTCCCCTCTAATTTTTTTGGTTACTTAAAAAGGGCACTAGAACTTTTAATTTTGTTTAAGAACGTTTTTATTAGTAATAAATATACGTAACTTACGAATTAACTTATGTAACGACCTTCTACATTCGTATATTTTTATTACGTATATGAGGGGGTTCACCCCTTAGTAAATACTTCGCTGTTTACACTAAAGTTCGAATTTTGTTCCAATTCTTTAAGAATGAGCCCTGAATCACAAAGGATATAGTTAGAATAAATAACTCTTATGAAAGTACTAAAAAAATTTACTGTAAAGAGCGAGGTATTGACGAGGGGGCAAACCCCTTCATATACGTTATAATTTCTTCTTGTCTTAAGTTTTAATGTTGCTCCTTACTTTCAGTTGAAAAAACTCGTTTTATTATTTAATTTCTGATCGTTTTTTAAATAATACCAGGAAACCTGGCTACACCTCCACGGAAAAATCCCACCTCTTGACCGATTTATTCTCAAGACCAGTGGTTGCCAAATTCTGGTACGCGCACCCCTTGAGGGTACGCAAAGTTTTTTAGGGGGTACACGGCCAGCCAACAAAAAAATAAAACAACCATTTAACTCTAAAACTGGCAATTTTATTCATATTTTAGCTATAGTTTACTTAGTACCGGTAACTGAGAAGGGGTACCTAAAATGTTTTGTGGGTAAAAAAGGGTAAAGTATCTAAATAAGTTTGATAAACCACTGGTCTATACAATTCAATCCTGGTGAAAATTTGCCCCAAACACTTACCCTTAACATCTCCACACGTAAAACTGACTCGACAAAGAGAAAGAAAGACATAGGAAGAATATCGTATAGGAATTCCGGCAAATTTCACCAGTGCAAAATTTTCCTTGAAAAATTCACCCCCCTGAAAATTTCCCTCCCCACGACAAATTGTCACTGTGAAAAATCCAACCTGTAGAAAATTTGCCCCCCCCCCCCTCACCCGAAAAATGAATGCATCTAATAGCAATTACTACACGAAAACAATGGGCAAATTTTGTAACTTAAAGGCTTTTTCCCAGGGGGCCGTGGGGGGGTCATGAAATTTCCAAAGGTATATTTATTCTGCCTTTTTATTATGCTGAACAAAATGGCTATACCAAAATTTTGATCGGACGATTTTGAGAAAAAAGGGCCGTCGGAAGGGTCCTAGTTGCTCTCCAATTTTTTTGGACACTTAAAAAGGGCACTAGAACTTTTAATTTCACAAAATTCCACATTTTTTCAGATAGGAGTTTGAAACCTCTACAGTAGGGTTCTTTGATACGCTGAATCTGATGGTGTGATTTTCATTAAGATTCTATAGCTTTTAGGAAGTGTTCCCCCTTTTTTCGAAAATCAGGCAAATTTCTCAGGCTCGCAACCTTTGATGGGCAAGACTGAAGGGTAAACTTAATGAAACTTATATATTTGGAATCAGCATAAAAATCCCGTTCTTTTGATATATCTATTGGTATCAAAATACAATGCAAAATTCCATTTTTTAGAGTTTCGGTTACTATTGAGCCGGGTCGCTCCTCACTTACAGTTTGTTACTACGATCTGTTTGATTAGCCATGCCTTGATCCCTGCAACTACATGATTTTAATTCAAAATCAACAATTTCTCATATTTTTGTTTTCCATTAAGGTTCCTAACGATCAAGTATGAAATTGAAATGAAAATTAAGACACAATTTCTCAATTTTAGCCAATTTTAGCAAAAATTTAGCCAATTTCTCAAACTTAGTGATCATGAAACAAGACGAACAAACGGTCGTTCATTCCAAATTTTAGAAATGAATCATAGAGAAATTCTCGCTTAAGATGCAAACTCCGGCTGAACCACAAAAACTCCGTTTGAAATTGAAAACGAAATCCCTTTTTGTGATAAAATAAAAAAACAAAAATGGTAGATTATGACCACCCCCTCCCCGTAAGCTGATGAAATATTGAATCCCTGCTCCTGAAACTACCAAAACTTCAAAATAAAAACACTTTGGCCCCTTGGTTATATTTTAATCTATTCATAGATGACAACCGAAATGGTCTAAGATTGGTGCATGGCTCCCTCTGCCTTATTTTTTAAATATTACCATGTATCTACGTCAAGTTTATATCATTTCTTCCCGTGCCTATTTATGAAATTCTGGTCTTTACCCCTTCCCTGTTTTTTAGGAGAAATAAACTAAAGATTTTATCTAGCCCAAGGTCGTATCCCGTGAGCATGGGTTTTGAACCTCTCCTCGAAATTTTTGTTCAGCTCGTAAAAAGGTAATAAAATTGCATATAAACAAATCTTTTATCCGCTTTTAAAATTTTTACTAAGTAGTTTGAAGTTTTTTAATGCAATACCCTTTTTCGTCAGTGTTTCCACGTTGAGCCATAAAAATAAAATTAGTAATATTCGTTTTAGTTTAATTTATTTATTAATTTATTTTAAACTAAACTAAAATAATTAGATAAACTAAAACTAAAATGATTCAAAGCTAATCAGTTAAATTTAACTGTGCTTTGTGTCCGTAAAAACTCAGAGCTTAACAATCTATTGGTCCCTAAAGGAAACTCTACCTTCAAAGGCAAGCTACACCTTGTTGAGTTGTTTGATGTCAGACTGAATATCACACAAGCGATAATGCGGCCAAAGCGATAACTACAAGTGTATCACTTGACTAAGGTTTAATATATAAAAAAATAGAGACTTTTTCTGAGAGACTTTGAAGTTGTGCATGGTGATGAAGGACAGTTCAAAAAATCCTTTTAGCTTTATTTTTTATTTCCTGGCGAGGTTTAAAATGAATAATGAATAATGAGTGAATAATGAGATAAAAGGACAATATCTTATACATGATTCTAATAATGAATTTTAATAATTGAAAAAGGAAAAACTTACTTTAATGTAAATTACCCAAATTTGTAGCTAATTTTATGCACAGATGATCAGACCAGACTGACTAAAAAAAGATAAAAAAATTATGAAATATTGACTGGGTCATTTACCCACCTCCTTCCTCGATGCAACAAGTAACAGACCTGTTTTCTATGCAGTAGACATACTGTAGTATGTCTTACTTAGACCTTATGATAAAAACTGAAGAAATAGCTAATTCTTTAATTCCAATTTTAATAGCTTCTTGCTTATACCTCCTAAAAACAAAAATTTTTGTCTTAGACAAATATGGGAATAAACAATTACAAGAAAATCCCTGCGTAAATGAATTCATTACAGCCAGTAAATTTTCAATTAATGAAGAAATTTTCCTCTGTATTTTAATGATTTGTCTGCATTTTTGTTGTTGTTTTTTTTCTATCATTGTGTGATATTCTAATAAATGTTTTAATGTTCTAGTAAATGTTTAGCTTAAAATTTTAAACAGAACAGAAAAAAAGTAGTTCAATTACCTCGACAATCTGATCATTGACCTGAATTTGCTGGGATCGGTCGGCAGCACTTCCAGGATTAATACTTTTCACAAAAATTCCAGACAAAGACTCTGAAATTATTAAGAGGGAATTGAGTAAGAAATTTAAATGCAGCACTTGTCACTACCTCAGCACTTACAGTTACAGGACTAATACTTCTCATCAAACTCCACATAAAGACTCTGAAATTAATAAGAGAAAATGGGACCACATTCTTTTTTTTTTTTTTTTTTTTTTTGCAGCACTGCAGTGCTTCAGCACTTCCAGGGTTGATACTTCGCATAAAACTCCACATAAAACCCCTGAAATTAATAAGAGAAAATGGAACTAAAATTTGTTGGCAGCACTGCACTGCTTCGGCATCTCCAGTATTAATACTTCTCATAAAAATTCAACATAAAATCTATAAGCTTGTTAAGATAAAATAGACCCACAAATTTTGCAGCAATCTCCAGCACTATAACACTTCAAGGATTAATACTTTTTATGAAATTTCGAGACAAAGACTGCAAAGTCATTACGAAAGAATAGAACCAATTTTTGTTTACATCACTCTCCATATTTAATAGTTTTTACAGAAATTCTATACAAAGACTCTGAAACTCCTGAGAGAGAATGAAATTACAAATTTTGTTTCTCTCTTAAATAGCAGAACAAAGAAAACTGGGAGAGATGAAACAAGACGGGAAACTTCAAACGGAAACTGAAATTTCGAACCAAGACTTTCGGAGAAGATAGTTCTCAGATACCTCATGAGCACGAATTTAATCTTGTGTACAGAATTGAACCCTCGCGAAATGCGAATAGACATAAAATGCATACTTTTAGGTTACGTCAGAGTTTCTTCAGACTTCATAGGGTTGAAATTTTATTCAAGTGCTCAAATAGTTTTTGAAAAAAAAGATGACAATTGTTTGAAAAAAGGAAAAGCAAAAAAAAGAGAAGGAAGGAAAAAAGACACAGAGAACTTCACGGGGCTGAAAGTTTATTCAAGTGCTCAAATAGTTTTTTTTTTTTTTAAAGGAATGACAATTGTTAAAAAAAGAAAAGCAAAAGAAGATATAAAAAGAAAAGCAACAACAGCAAGGAAAAAATTATACAGAAGACTTCATATATTTGAAAGCTTAGACAAATAGCTATTATTTGAAAGAAAGAAAAGGAAAAGAGGCAAGGAGAGAAAATGGAAAAGGGAATAGCCAAAAAGTACTACTCTAGTCTCTCTTTCGGAAGTCCGGTTTTATCTCCTTCTGTAGAATAAAAAAAAATGGATAAGAGGGAAGAGGAACATTGAAAAACAGAATAGACGAATCACCTAGAGATTGCTGGAACAATTGCAATAATATCAAAAATTTCAAAGGAAGCGACAACCCAGATATTATTTTGGGAATGTAACAGGTAGTTATAATCATTCTTTTTTTTTGTTTTTTTTCTGACAGAAGTTACCGACTGGCTGGTTATTTTTAACGAATGATTTATTCAACGAGACCGATATTTCGGCCGAGTTACCCCAAAATCGCATCATTTAACACAAAAATTTTACGAACTTGGTCCTTTTAAAGAATAGCCGAATAAACTCCCAAATAACTTGTCCTAGTTGTCCAGTTTTTAAGCACATTGCTTTATATTCCTGCATCCATGCTACATTTAAAAATACCAATTAGAAAAAGAAAGAAGGAAAATCTACAAACCCTTTTCACACACATAACCAGCTATTGTTATTCCTAGTCCTTGAGAGTCTTTCTGGAGTCGAACCACAAAACTGTCCACTTCTGGAACTATAGAAAGAGGCACTTCAGGTTTAACCTGTAAAAAACATCCATAATTATCATTTCTGGTAGGAATTTCTAAGGACCTCAACGACAAAAAAAAACAAAGAGGTGGATTCTTATCTTTCTTTAGCTTTTTTAAAAATAGTTTTTCCGGAGAAGAATTATTTTTTTTTGTATATTATTAATTATTAATATTATCTTATCTATTTTATCATGTAAAAAAACATATTTTTTTTTAGTTTTGGGAGAATAATTTAATTAGTAGGGGAATAATCAATGAATAAATAAAAAAAAAGAATATGCAAGAAACCAATAGAGTTTGTGTGGTTTCCCTAAAAACAAAATCATAACCGTTTAAAACTTTTTTTATAACAAATATTATCCTAGGGGTTGTTCGGCACCCAAGATCTATGGTCTACCTAAGATTCATAAGACTGGATCCCCCCTCCTTCCCATTGTGTCAACTTTTCTTTCAACTTTTTAAAAATTAGAAAATTGGCTGTCGGTTGCTTTACGTCCATTTTAAGGAACACGAAAGTCATATTTAAAAAATTCGACTGGTCTTACTAATAAAATGTAAAATTTCACGCTGGAGAAAACCTCAATTCTTTGCAGTTTTGATGTTGTGTCCATGTATTCAAGTTGTTATTTAAAAAGATGCGAGGATATTTTAAAAAGTAAATTAGAAAAAAAGTTTGATTTAATAAAGGATGTGACGTTAGCTAGTCTGGATATTGATGTCATTATGAGACTAATTATTCTGGTAAATGAATTTTCTTTTTATTTTGGTTTTCGAGGGGAGTTTTATAGACAAATTTTTGGGTTACCTATGGGGGCTTCTCTTTCTCCTTTATTGGCAAATCTATTCATAGATGCCATTGAAACCTCCGCTATAAACAGTTTTAGAATTTCCCCTTGCTTCTGGGGCAGGTTCATGGATGATGTGATGTGCGTTTGGAAACATGGATTGGACTCCTTAGACCTATTTTGTAAGCTTTTAAATAGTTTCGATAATAATATTAAATTTACAGTTGAGTTTGAGGATAATAATAAATTACCTTTTCTGGATGTTTTATTAATTAAAAGGGATCTCCATTTACTTTTCGTGATTTACAGAAAACTAACGCACAATGATAGGTATTTAAATTTTCATTCTTGCCACCCTATGTCGGTGAAAAGGGGGTTGTAATTTCACTAGTGGATTGAGCTTTGGGAATTTGGTCCCCGGAATTCTTGAATTCAAAATTGCTATATTTTAGGGATATTTGGTTTTGTAATATTTTCTAATTTAATGTTACTGAAGAGGAAATAGGAAACTGACAATTTAAACACGAAGGTATGTATAGTTTGTTGTATCAATCGGCGTAGTTAGTTGCATAAAAAAGCGTAATTTAAAATATTTACATGGTTTGGGTGAGAAAATTTCAAGGGTTTTACGTAAATTTGGTATTGATACATGTTTCCAATCGCTGAGGCCAATGGGTAGTTTTTTAGTTCTGGTAAGGATTTAACTCGGGGAAATTTAGTAAGTGTGGTTTATAAATTTCCGTGTTCTTGTGGGAAGTTCTATATTGGTAGGACTCACCAACAATTTGTTGAAAGGTTTATTTAACACCAAAACTCAATAGAAAAAACCCTACAATTAAGCAAGCCACCAGAAACATTCGTTTCAGCTTTAGCAGAACATATTTGGCTTCAACCAGATCATTTGGTTAAACTTGATGAAGCCGTAGCTATTTCTAATGATAAGGGGTACACCCAATGGGCCAGGGAAGCCATAGAAATTAAAAAACATATGTTTGCTAACCTTTCCATAAATAGGGACACGGGTAATTTAAATATTGACCCAATTTATGATAACCTTTTAAAGAGTGAATCAACAGTCAATAAGGGAGTATAGATTTTAAATAATCACCAGGGGAATATTTTACCTGCTAGACCAAAACGATTTGCTTCAGTAATAGCTAAAAAAGGGATTATTTCGCAACAGAATAATTAAAGTAATTTACAGTTTTTTATTTTTCCTCAGTTACTCTGGTGTCATCAGTTAAGTACCTCTATATGAGTATCTTTTCCCTTCGTGTTTCAGTTTGCACCGAATTTAAAGTTTTGTTTTTTTGTTGTTTTTTTTTTGGTGGTGGTTTTATTGGTTTTTAGTTTTATCTTGTTTTGTTTTTTTTTTGTGTCTTTCGTGCTGAAGACGCCTTGTTTGTATACAGGCGAAATATCCGCGTTGTTTTGTTTCTGTTGTTTTCTTTTCTCTCCACTGGCCATATTCTCGTTTGTTTGTTTTTTTTTTTAGAGATTTTTCTCTTTGTTGGTTTTTCGTATTATCTTTGTGAGCCAGTCCCATTATTCTTTAAATAAAGCTTGGTGCAGACTTGACAAACTCAGCCCTTTGCGAACAAAACGCTTTACCATCACTCAGCATCTGTATCATGCAGTAGTGGATCCGAGGCGGGCAAGTTCTAGATCTAAGTCTTTTTCTCCTAGTAGACCTAGTAGGTCTTTCTTTTCTGAGTAAATAGTAAAACTTTCTGTAAATATTTTGGAATTATGCTTTCAACTAGAAGCTAATAGCTCATTTACCTGTTAAAGCTATGGCAAATTTTGAACCAGAAAAGAGAAAGCAAAACCTGAGGGTTTCTTTGAATGAAATCTTTAAGCGAGTAATAGGAATAAAATTTTTTGAATTACAACACTTTTCCAAGTACATTGTTTCTCAGTGCCTCAGCCGCGGATTCAATAGTGAACTAATTCGAATTATTGGTAGGTCTTTGAATTATTTTTGAATAATTATGAATAACTATGAGTTATCCATAGAATTATATAGAATTATTATGTAAAATTATTCTATATAATTGTATTTCGCTTATTATTATTATATTATATATTTTTATCACTATTCTATTATTTATTTCTTATCTTTTCATTCACTTATTCTATTTTCATAATAGACATAATAGATAGTCATTTATATAATATAATATTCAATTACACTAATACTATTATATAAATTAGCATATACTAGAAGTCGGCTGGCATTGACCGTGTATCCGCCCTTCACCTTAGTCATTGCAGCCCAACTTTCATGGGACACCTAACTCTTCTCTTTGAGATGATCTTCACCACTGGACTCGTTCCATCGGCATCCATTACTCGGTCGCTTAGGCCAGTCCCAGAGAAAGGAAAAAGTACTTCGGAATGTGCTTCGTTCACACCGATAACACTGGCACCAACGCTTTGCAAAGTCTTCGAACTTTTGGTCATTCATAAAATCCAGGAAAAATGCTGGACTCCCCCTTCCCAGTTTGGGTTCCAGAGGGGTCTTGGTTGCGGTCACGCCATTTCTGCTTTGTCTTCAGTCTTGATTGACGCTGATGAATCAAAGGAGTCCATAGTTATAGGTCTACATGACGTCTGCCGTGCCTATGACTCACTTCTCTATGACCAACTCATTCTGGATATGGGAAAGAGAGGTGTACAGAAGGACATCCTACTACCCATTAAAGACATGTACGACCACCTACAGGCTGAACTCCTGCTTCCTGGCCATGGTCGAGCCCTTGCTGAATATACACCAGACGTGATGCTTTCCTACTGAAGGAATCCTGTAGTCCCAGTAAAAAAGGGTGCTCGACAAGGATCAGTCACATCTCCTTCTGCCTTTAATAATTGTATTATTGAACCACAGTCTACTATCGAGACAACATGCATAGCTCGTGGCATAGACGTTACAATGATAGCTTATGCCGATGACATTCTGAACCCCAGCCGCACAGTTTCAGGTACAGAGACCACCTTCTCCACACTACAATCAAATTACAGTCGCATTGGTCTTGAATTTAACCCGCAAAAGTTGGATATTCTTCTGTTCAACTGGCGCCAAGAAGAGGTCTCCTCTCTGAGGCTCGGAGAACTGTCTGTAGCCCCTGTCTCGAAAATTATTTACCTTGGTTTACCAATTGGAAAGGATCTAAAAACTACCCGCTCCCTCTTATTGATCATCTCCGTAAACGCCTGGCTTTTGCTTACAGTAGAGTAGTCTCATCTAAAATCCGTTTCAACCGTTTAATTCTGGCTCGACTTTATAAAGCAGTATCCCTTCCCCATTTCCTGTATCTAAGCCCGTTTCGGAGAATTTTTCCCGAGCCAGAGAAAAGAAAGCTCAGATCCGCGTTTTTTAAGTATGCGAAGTTCTTGTTGCGGCTCCCGCCGTGGACAAGAAATTCACACCTCGTTAAAAATTTTAAAATTGCGGACCCAACGGCAGCTACAATTGAACAAATGAAACTGTACAACGAGAAAGTCTCTTCCCACCCTTGGTACCGTTTGCTAAGGCAGTAAATCGCTGTCCATTTAATTTTGTTTGCACATGTCTTGTCATATTTAGTCTTTTTACCGTATCTTGTAATATTTAGACTAGTTGATTGAGTATGTTGATTTTGAATTGAAGTTATCAGGTATTTTGCTGTAGGTTAGGTTAGTTGAACTGAAGTTATCAATCATATTGCTTATGTTTCTTCAGTACTTGGGAGTTTAAAAAGTAAAATTTCTTAGGTACTTGCAGTGCAGTGTATAATTGAGTTTTTATTTCTCGTCTTTGTAATTTGTTCGATTATGTGTAATGTCTTGTAATTTGTTTTTTGTGTGTATTTTTTCTTTTTTAGTGATACTCCGTCTTTTGTACCTTTTTTTTGACGGGTAATAAATAAATAAATAAAATAAAAAATAATATATTATTCTATATAGAGATTATATATAATTAGTTATTATAGAAATACCTATGAATATCCGAAATAAGTGCTTTCTATCTTGACTTTTAGTATACACTCAGAAAGGAGACATTCTAGGTCTACTAGGATAAAAAGATTAAGAACTAGACCTATTTTCTACTAGAATAACACAGATTTCCGAGAAATGACAAAGCGAAAAGGGATGAAAGAGGAAACCAAAAATAAGGGCTCGTTGCCAATGTTTCATATCTATTCTATCTAGGTACCAATCGTCGACTACTGGTCAAAACTGTTGCCAACCAATCATATGACCAAAACTCCACACGTTTACAAAAAAGTTCAGCGCCACGCTGTTTTGGACAAAAAGAGTTTAGAACACATTTTGACAGCTAATCACATTAGTTTAAAGCTCTTTGCCTCAAAGATAGAAGAATATATGACAGAAAGAAGGAAAGGAAGAAAGAAAGAAAAGAGAGAGAGAGTAAACCCGCTGTTTGACCTTTCGGCCATAAATTAACTACGATAACTGCTTATATAACAATATAGTACTATTACCAAGATTGAAAATTCTAAAAACAAATTTATTTCACTGAAACTGTTTTTCCTTTGCTGATTAACATACCAAAATTTGATGCCTAGTTGTTGACGCTGGTATCTGACAACGGTGACAACAAAATGAGGTGTCATCACAATTATTTGTCACATACAAATATTGATTAAGAAACAAATAGGGACCATTACAAATTCAACATTGACAAATTTTCTCCCTTCATTTTTAATTCAATTACTATTACACCAAAATTTACCATTAGCCCTATTCAGTACCGAACAGTAACGTTAGATGGCAAAAAAATTTCTTTCTTCCCATTGTACTCTATAACATTTGCTTGAAAGCTTGATTAATTAAAAAATGCAGAAAATTGGCTCAAACTTGCCACCGAAATTTTTCTTACAATGAAACCTAAAATTATAAAACAAACGAAAACAATAGAGAAAAAATTAAAAAAAAAAACTAATGGCCGTATTGGCAACTATGGCCAACGTGCAGGGGTGTCGATGAAGGAGATAGACCAGGGGCAATAGCACCCTAGATTTGCAATCCCCCCTCTAGACTTTGAAAGATCCATTTTTTTCTTATTTTCAGTGAAAACACCTTTTTTTGCTATTTTCATTGAAAAAAAAACTGATAAAAACAGAAAAATTTCCCTCTCTAGATTTAGAAAAACACATTATGCCTCTTTCCAGATTTTTATGAATTGGCACCCCGGCCAACCTGGCCACACTTCTCCTTTTATAGCCATGGCAATCACACCTAGCATTAAAATACCTACTAGTTAATTGGGTCATAAATCATTAATTGTATCAGACATTGGGAGAAAACGACAGGAAAGAAATATTTCTACCAAAGGAATGATTCTATCTCCCTAGAAACAAATCACACAGACATTCTTAATTAAAAATGTTTTAAAATTCATATAGGCTTATTCTGTAGACTCCCAGTACATTAAAAAACATCATGTTTTCAATCTTTAATATATGTTAAGAATAATAATAAAACAAAAGCAGATTCAGGCCAGCGTTTTTTCCTGATTAAATAATAAAAAAAAAGTTTTTTTTTTAGCTGAAAGTAAGGAGCGGAATTAAAACTTAAAACGAACAGAAATTATTGCGTATATGAAAGGGGCTGTCCTCTCCTCAAGGCCTCGCTCTTTACGCTAAAGTTTGACTCTTTCTCACAACTCTGTTTTTTAACAATAAGAAACTTTAGCGTAAAGGGCAAAGTTCATAACTTGCAGCCCTTCCCCCGGGGAATGTGGGGGATTAAGTCATCCTCAAAGACATAGTTTTTATATTTTTCAACCATGCTGAACAAAATGGCTATCTTAAAATTTTGATCGGGTGACTTTGGGAAAAAATGAAAGTGGGAGGGGGCCTAGTTGCCCTACATTTTTCTTGGTCACTTAAAAAGGGCTCTACAACTTTTAATTTCCATTCGAATGAACCCTACAACAATATTCTGGGACCACTGGGTCGGTACAATCACTCCTAAAAAAAAAAAAAAAAAAAAAAAAAAAAAAAAAAAAAAAAAAACACGCATCCGCGAACTTTCTTCTGGCAAAAATTGCAAGGTTTCACATTTTTGTAGATAGGAGCTTGAAACCTCTACAGTAGGGTTCTCTGATACGCATAATCTGATGGTATGATCTTCATTAAGGTTCTGCGACTTTTAGGAGGTGTTTCCCTTTTTTTCGAAAATAAGGAAAATTTTCTCCGTAACTTTTGATGGGTAGAACAAAACTTGATTAAACTTATATATTTGAAATCAGCATAAAAATCTGATTCTTTTGATGTATCTATAGGTATTAAATTTCCTTTTTTTAGGGTTTCGGTTACTATTGAGCCGGGTCGCTCCTTACTTACAGTTCGTTACCACGAACTGTTTGACGAGGGAAACTTACAGCAAACACCATTCAGGTTGCAGGTAATGTGCGAAATTTTCAGTCGTTTGGTAGTTACATTGTTTTATTCAGGTTTTTATTAAATAAAAGAAAAATTTTTCTTAAAGCAAGAAGAAAGAAAACTTTCGATCTGACACGCTGTCAAAAGTTTAGGAGGAATAAAAACTTATTGAGATTGGTAAAAAAAAAATATCCAAAGAAAGCTTTTCAGGAAAGGTAAAAGAACCATATTTGAAACCTAAAACTAGCAGAAATAAAATCATTTATTATTTCAAGCTAAAATCATTATTAAAACTAATATGAATAACCTAATAATCGTGTAACTAATTAAACTAACAAAAATTAATTAAAACTAAATTAATACTAAAATAAATTAAAACCAAACTAATTAAACTAAAATAAACCTAATTACACTCAAACTAAACTAAAACTTAAAGCTAATAATCGTATTATCAAAACGAACAAAACAAATATGAATGAATTAACGGAACGAGAATAAATAAAGAAAAGGAAATTATAAAGAAAAGAAATCAAAGAACAGAAACTGAGGAAATTAAATCACATTAAACATAAAGATCCAAGAGGCTGCTATTGATGAGTCAATGAATTCTAAAACGAACAGAAACTAAAATAATAAATCAAGTCAAACCTAAAAGGACCAGAAATTGCCACAAATCAGGAGTAAGACTATTTTTTCCCTAGTGGCTCTGCATGGCCGCTTTTTTGTGTTTGTTTTCTGCATAAGGTTCCTTTTGGTCAAAAGACTTACGTTCTTCAAACTGGTGAGCAACAAAAAGTTGAGTGCTATTTCTGGGTTCCGAGCAACCTTTCCCCTGCCTTCAAAAATGTGGCATTGGTTTCGCTCCAAATGTAATCTTTGAAATTTTTCAGTCGATGGGAAGCCCAACATGAACATACAATCCCCATTCCATTTTCAACCCTCATAAAAACCCCTTTCCCATTTTCTACTATCAAATCCGTTTGTAAACAATTGATAATTTACAGAATTTGCGGCTCTTCCCTCAGGGGCTATGAGTCATGCCATCCCTGGAGTCATATTTATAGGACTTTTCGACTGTTCAAAACGAAATGACTGCATCAAAACTGGAACCCAATATCATGAGGGTTGTAGGGGCGTGAGTAGTACAAACCGGTACGGAACGGGCTACTCAAGAAGGGTAGCCTACTAGAGCCTGCAATTTCCGATTGAATGAGGTCATCCCAGGTTTCTACGACTTCCTTTCTGTATGAATTGGCCTGGGAGTGGAAACAAATATCTGACATTAATGCAGTTTTTGATAGGTGATTTGAAACATTTGAAGAGGTGATGAAATATGCTTCATTACCAGTCTAATCATAACAATAAAGCTACTATTTTATGGAAATTAGATGAACTATCAAGAGAGGATATTCGGGTTTAGAAATGTGGTACAAGGGTTTTGTTTGCATTTTCAAGGCAGAGGATTACGCATTTCCTCAGGGGGGAAGGGGGTCTCAAAGCAGACCTCATGGTTCAGATCTTCCCAACCTTTCCATTGGGCATGCAAATTCAAATTTAATTTATGTAAAATTAATGTCGAAGCACCAATTTGTTAGGAGAGCAAATGATAAGCCTGTTACGGGGACAAAAATGTTTGAATTATGCTATTTGGAGAGGTTAATACAGGGATTGTCCTTGCTACCGTATATAGTATGATAAGAAAAATACTATAAAAAGAAGGAAAAAAACACGGCACTGGACTTTACAGTCCCTACTGGTCTCATTTTCATTGCCCTGGGCCAGGAAATATCATGAGGGGAGGGAGGGTAGGGGCCAGCTATCCTGTGCTTTCGCACACCCTTCCTGTTTACCTTCCATGATTTCCCAGGTACCCATTTAGAACTGGGTCGACTCTGCCTGAGTTTATAGAGTTACGGCACTGAACCGCGTTCCGATCCAAATAACCAGCGACACTAGGACTCGAACTTCTGTGAACTCGTCCTAGGGACTGCAAAGGCAAAAGAATGCAAGTCTAGCCTGCTAACTGCTCGGATAGGACAGCAAAACAAGAGCCTCCTGTCTTTGCAGTTGATGCAAGAATTTATCTCGGTTTCAGGTCCATTAGTTATTTTCCTGGCAGGCTTCTTACGTTATCTAACCCATAGATGTCTTCGTTTAGGTATCTCCTATTCAAGGAGTCAAATGACCTTGATTCTTTGTAGATAAGAAACAACTTGCAGATATCATCAAAAATAGTGCCAAATGTAAATAATTTAAGATGGTAAAAGATAGGATACTACTTCATGATATTTGTCTTTTCGTGAGTAATAATATTCTACCCAGAAAATAAATGTTTCCCAGACTACCCCTGATATATTGAAATTAGATTAACTGAAAAGTAACAATTGATTTTGTAGATGAGAAAGGTCTGTGGAGATTAGTATCTTTCCCTTCCCACTCCACATTTTCGTGAATTTGCACTACTGACGGAGTTGCATCTTCAATGAAACGAAGAAAAATTCAAAGATGAAAAAATAGGATTGGAAAATTAGTAAACATCCTCCTTTATGAGCATACTCACTTAAGCAACTCCCCTCTCATTCGCGTCTAACTAGATATCAAGGTCTACATATCCTAATTTTGGACCAATCATGACTGCTTATAAAAGAGGAATGAAGTTATGATTGGTCGATAGCAAATATGTCAACACATTGATGTTGACTAAGTACATGTGTGACTTAGATTTTCAGCAATGTCTTAATCTGCTTCAGATAAAATCATCGAGGAATGATGGCACAATAAACTACATGTTTCCAGGATGTAGCTTAAGCCTCGTCTTAATTGGTCCAATAAGACACTAGCAGACCCAGGGGCTGGGAGATCCCCCCTCCCCAAGATTTTTCTGGCACCCTCTTATCCTGTTTTTTTCTTTTTTTACTCTTTTTTTAGAATAAATTTGTAAATTATGGTAAATTATTGGCACCTTTGTCACATTGCTCCCCCCCCCCCGCAATTTTGCTCATTGGCGCCCTTGTCACATTGGGCCTCCCCCAAGATTTTGCTCTATATCCGCCCCTGCAATAAGGATCTTAATGATTCTACAGCTTATAGATATTGTTCAGAACATATTTCACCTTATGATAATTGACGTATTAAAAGAGTTAAAAGATACCATAACTCCTTAAGAGTAGTTTGGAAAGAATTCGAAAAGACCACGCCTTTTCCCCTTTTCAAACCAATAGCTATTCTGATCCGTAATCGGGAATTGCGATTCAAAATGAACAACAAAAATAAAACACCGTTCTTATCTATGTCATTTTTCAAAAATAAGAGGTCTTTTCTACCGTCAGTCACCAATTTAAGATAAGCCACTGCACCAATTAAGACGGGACTTTAAAGAAACTATATTCTCCGGTGCTGCGTAGGGGCACCAATTCACAAAAGTGTAGAGGGGGCAAGGAATGTTTTTTTTTTCCAAATTTCTTTTAATGAAGATACAAAAAAGTATTTTTCAAAATTCAAGGGGTGTTTTTCCAATTTTTACAACGATAATACCAACAAAAAGGTACATTTAAAAATGTATGGGGGTAAGGCCTTCACGCCCTCCCCCCAATTAGAACCCTTGGCGCTGCGAGACATAAATTATTGCTCTGGTGTTCGGATGAGCACTTCTTCTTCGTTATCTTTGCAATCATCCTATTGATTCTCTCACTTTACTCCAGGATATGATCTTTAAAAAAAGTATATATGACAAATATTTCTCCCTATCCAAATCTGTCATATATATCAGCTAACTTGCTTTATCAGAGGCAACGCTGTCACGTTGCCTATAGTAAAGGCCATAGGGCTCCAATGTTTTATTATTTATTATTATTATTTTTTTTCAGAGGCACTTCATACGGAAAAGGTCGTCGTAGAAACTTCAAAGGGGGCTCATTCGATTGGAAATCGAGAGTTCTAGTGCCCTTTTTAATAGTCGAAAATGATTGGAGGGCAACTAGTCCCCCCACGCCCAACATTCCCCCACACACATCCAATCAAAAGTTTGAAATAGCCATTTTGTTCAGCGTAGTTGATTTCCAGATAGAAAATATATTTTTGAGGAGGAAACTCCCCCACAGCCCTCAGGGCAAGAGTTTTAAGTGATGCCCTGGGTGTATCTAAGGTATTTATTTAAGGCGTTGTCGAAGAAACTTCAGAACAGGCTTCAGAACAGGCAGAATAGGAAATTCAAAGGGCTAGTGCCCTTTTTAATAGTCGAAATTGATTGGAGGACAACTAGCCCCCTTCCCCTCGCCCACTATTCCCAAAAACAAATCGACTTGAACATGTTCGAACTCAATTTTGTTCAGCATAAATGATTTGCAACTACTAAGTACGTTTTTGAGGAGGAAAAACCCCCACAGCCGTCAGGACAAGGGTTTTAAGTTGTGCCCAGGGGGCATATAAGGTTTTTATAGAAGGCGTTGTCATAGAAACTTCAAAAAAGGCTCATTCGATAGGAAATTCAAAGGGATAGTGCCCTTTTCAATAGTCGAAAGTGATTGGAGGGCAACTAGTCCTCCTCCTACACCCATTAGTTTCTAAAGCCCCTCCCCCCAAAATGTTAAAAGTGTCATGTTGTTCGTAGTTATGTAGTCCCAAATAGACACGGAGCCTCTGACAAGGAAGATCCCCCACAACCCTCGGTGTACTGGTTTTAAGTTATGTATTGGGGGCATATTCGGTTTTTATAGAAGGTGCTGTCGTAGAAACTTCAAAAAAGGCTCATTCGATCAGAAATTCAAAGGGCTAGTGCCCTTTTTAACAGTCGAAAGTGATTGGAGGGCAACTAGACCCCCACCACCACGCCCATCATTCCCCCAAACACATCCAATCAAAATTTTGAGATAGCCATTTTGTTCAGCATAATTGATTTCAAGAGATAAAATGTGCTTTTTAGGAGGACACACTCCAAAAACCCTTAGGGCAAGGGATTTAAGTTAGGCCCTGGGGGCATATATGGTTTTTATAGAAGTCGTTGTCGTAGAAACTTCAAAAAATACTCATTCGATTGGAAATTCAAAGGGCTAGTGCCCTTTTTAATAGTCGATGGTGATTGGAGGGCAACTAGCCCCCCCACGCCCATCATTCCCCCAAACACATCCAATCAAAATTTAGAGATAGCCCTTTTGTTCAGCGTAGTTAATTTTCAGATAGAAAATATGTTTTTGAGGAGGACACACCCCCTAAACCCTCAAGGCAAGGGTTTAAAGTAACGCCCTGGGGCATATAAGGTTTTTATAGAAGGCGGTGTAGTGCAAACTTCAAGAAAGGCTGATTTGATTGAAAATGCAATGGGCTAGTGCCCTTATGGATAGTCTGAAGTGATTTGAGGCCAACTAACCCCCTCTCACCACTTTTCCCCCAAACACATCTAATCAAAATTTTGAGACAGCCATTTTATTAAACGTAGTTTTAAGTTCTGGAAATTAGGTCTTTGAGGATGACAACCCCCCACAGCCCTCAGGGCAAGGATTGTAAGTTATGCCATGGGGGCCTATAAGGTTTTGTATAGACAACATTGTTGTATAAAATTCATAGATGAACCATTTAATTGGAAACTTACTGCTCTGGGTTAATATTTAATCTTAAAACGACATTAGAGGGTTAACAGCTTCCCCCCCCCCTAAATATTTTCTTTTAAAATATATACATTAAAAATTTTAAATTAGAGATTTTATTAACAATAACTGAAATATCATATAACAAAAATTCCGGTGTTGACACAACCCACCAGGACCCGGGGGCAGGCGTTATAAGTTATGCCCTGGGGGCATATATGGGTCTTATGGAAGGGATGCTCGTATTAACTTCAAAGAGGTATCATTTGATTGGAAATTGAAAGTTCTAGTTCACTTTTTAAGAGTCAAAAGAGATTGGAGGGCACCTAGCCCCCCCTCCACGCCCTGTTTTCCTCAGACCCATCCGATAAGAACATTGAGATAGCTTTTTTAAAAATAGATCAAAGACCATAAAACGAAAATTCAGGGACCGAAACCGTTCCTCCGGGTCCGTGAACTGGTATTGAAAGTTACGCCCTTGGGAACTTTATGGTTCTAAGTGAAGGGAGGCTGTTAAAAAATTCGGACAGTGCTCATCTAATTGGACATTGAAAAATCTAGTTAAGTTTTTTCGAGTCAAAAGATATTGAAGGGCAACTAGCCCCCCACGCCCCTTTTCCCCAAATACATCAAAGAAAAATTTTGAAATAGGCATTAAGTTAAAAATTTCTCAAAAGTCAGATAACAAAAACTCAGGTGTCGTCACAACCCCCCAGGGCCCAGGGGCAGGCGTTATAAGTTATGACCTGGGGCATATATTGTTCGTATGAAAGGGATGCTGAACTTCAGAGAGGGCTCATTTGATTGAATATTGAAATCCAGCCCTTTTAAAAGTCAAATGTGATCAGAGAGCAACTGGCCCCCAAGCCCTTTTCCCCCAAATACATCTGATAAAAATTCGAGGTAGCCATTTTGTTAAAAATAGTTCAAAGATCATATAACAAAACTGCTTTACGTATGGTCATTTCGTTAAAAATAGTTCAAAGGTCAGATAAGAAAAACTCCTGTGTCGACACCCCCCCCCCCCAAGGGCCGGGGCCGGCGTTGTAAGTATATCTCTGGGGGCATATATGGTTCTTATGGAAGGTATGATCGTATAAACTTCAGAGAGGGTTCATTTGAATGGAAAGTTGTAGTTCTTTTTCTCAGAGTGAAAAAGATCGGAGGGCAATTAGCCCCTCCCGCCCTCCACGCCTTTGGGCGTATCGGATGGATAAACCCATCCGATAAAAATTTCAGGTGACCATTTTGTTAAAAATAGTTCAACCATCAGATATTGAAACTCCAGGGTCGACACAACCTCCCAGGGCCGAGGGACAGGCGTTGTATGCTATACTCTGGGGATTTATATGGTTTTTATAGAAGGGATACTCGTATAAACTTCAGAGGGGGCTCATTTCATTGAAAATAGAAAGTTCTAGTTCAGTTTTACAGAGTCAAAAGAGACCGAAGCTTAATCTAGTCCCCCCACACCCTTTTTCCCCAAACTCATCTGATAAAAATTTTGAGACAACCATTTTGTTAAAAATAGTTCAAACGTCAGATAATAAAAACTCCGAAGTTGACACAAACCAATTTTTTCACTTTGATATAGCTACTTTGATACCATTTTGGATACTTTGATGAATATTTGATTTTTTTTTTAAGTGATTTTTAAATGAGGAATTTTAAAAAACTTGAAACTTTTTGCAATCAAAACCGAACAAAAATTAATTAAAAAAAAAACTTTGCGAAAAAAAAAGTTTTTCAAAGAAAAGTAAAGCCCATTTTAAACTTAAGCTCAGCAGATACAAATACCTTTTAAAATTCAAACTCAAAACGACCAGAATTCAAACAGTTCGTGGTAACGAACTGTAAGTAAGGAGCGACCCGGCTCAATGGTAACCGAAACTCTAAAAAACGGAAACTCTAAAAAATGGTAACCGAAACTCTAATTTTGATACCAATAGATACATCGTAAGAATCAGATTTTAATTCTGATTTCAAATATATAAGTTTCATTAAGTTTATTTTTACTTATCAAAAGTTATGCTTATGAGAAAAATTAAATATTTTCAAAAAAAGGGGGAAAGACACTGTAAAGATAATAGAGCCTTAGTGAAAATCCCACCATCATATTTAGTGTATCAAAGAACCTTACTGTAGAGGTTTTAAGCACCTATCTACAAAAATGTGGAATTTTACATTTTTGGCCAGAAGAAAGATCACGGATGCGTTTTTATTTGTTTTTTTTTTTTTGTTTTTTTTTTTTTTTTTTTTCCCAGGTATGATCGTATCGACCCAGTGGTCCTAGAATATCGTGCGAGGGCTCATTAAAACTGAAATTCAGAATTCTAGTGACCTTTTTAAGTGACCAAAAAAATGGAGGGCAACTAAAGCCCCTTCCACGCTCATTTTTTTCCCAAAGTCACCCGATCAAAATTTTGAGGTACCTATTTTGTTTAACATGGTCGAAAATATTATAACTACGTCTTTTAGGATCCCTCAAAGCCCCCAGGGGGGGGCTGAAAGTTATGAACTTTACCCAATGTTAACATATAGTATTGGTTATTGGGAAGTATACAGACGTTTTCAGGGGGAATTTTTTCTGGTAGTGGGGGGTGGGGATGGGTCGGGGTTTTATGGGAGGATATTTTCACGAAGGAAGTTTTGATGGGGGAAGGGACATTGCTATGAAGGGGGCGTTGGATTTCCCATCATTATTTAAAAAAAAAATCAGAAATTAAATATAAAAAAACAAGTTTTTCAACTGAAAGTAAGGGGCAACATCAAAACTTAAACTGAACAAAAAATATTAGCTATATTATACGTTTCCCCTTCTGGTCAATACCGCACTCTTTAAGCCAAAGATTTTTTAGCTCTTTCATAAGAGCTATATATTCGCACTAATAGCCTTTGTGAGTAAGGAGTAATTTATAAAGAATTGGAACAAAATTTTTTTTACTTATTCAATGACGGTGAACCAAAATAAAAGCTGCATTAACTAAAAAACGATCAGAAATTAAATTTAAAAAACAAGTTTTTAAAACCGAAAGTAAGGAGCGACATTATAATCTAAAACTAACAGAACTTATTACGTATATGAAAGGGCTGTCCCCTCCTCAACGCCTTGCTCTTTACACTAAAGTTTGACTCTGTCTCTCAACTCTATTTTTTAAAACAATAAAAAACTTTAGCGTAAAGAGCAAGGCGTTGAGAAGGGGACAGCCCCTTTCATATACGGAATAATTTCTCTTCGTTTTAAGTTTTAATATCGCTCCTTATTTTCAGTTTAAAAAACTTGTTTTTTTATTTAATTACTTTTAAAGAATAAATGAAACCCAAAAACGAACAGAAATTAAATAAACAATCATAGCAAAAACATACAACAAGTAATAATATAAATGAATAAATAGATCTTAAAGCGAGTAATGCTGAGATTGAATCAAGCTTAAGACGAAAAAAAAATTTTCCTATTGAAGTAGAAACGAAACTTAAAACGAACAGAAATTAAATAAGCAATCAATGCAAACAAACATACAATAGATATTAATTTAAATTAATAAATAAATCTTAAAACGAGTGAAACTTAAATTGAATATGCAAATTAAGCTTGAAACAAACAAAAATTACCACAAACAAAAGTTTGGGTATGACCTCCTTCTCTCACTGTAAAAGTCTAAAACCTTATTCATTTTTATTCAAGTCTACAGAATAATTCATTTTATGAATTATTCTTTTTTGATAAGTCTTCTAAATCTACATACTAATAAATCTAGGCTACTATTAATATAAACTATATAATAAATCTATTTTATGAATTATTCTTTTTTGATAAGTCTTCTAAATCTACATACAAATAAATCTATATAAGACCTACGTAATAAATTATACATAACTAAATTTAGTAAATATAATAAATATAGGCTACTATTAATATAAACTATAGTAAATATAATAAATATAGGCTATTATTAATATAAACTATATAATAAATTGATTTTATGAATTATTCTTTTTTGATAAGTCTTCTAAATCTACATACAAATAAATCTATATATGACCTACGTAATAAATTATACATAACTAAATTTAGTAAATATAATAAATATAGGCTACTATTAATATAAACTATATAATAAATCTATTTTATACACTATTCTTTTTTATAACCCAGTTACATTCCTGGTGTTATAAATCAAGGCATTTAGATTCAACTTTAATTCTCTTAGCACCTGACTCGGGGTTTAGAATTGGGGCTTTGCCAACTAATTTCTGGGATTAACACTTCTTTGGTGCTTCGAAAAATTTATTGAGGATGTTTCTAGACACATATTATTGATTTCCGCAAATTTTTTCTCCAAATAAGGCTTGTTGGTTACGATTTTGCGCTTTTTTTTATTTATTTATATTGAACTTGCAAGGTCATGTTTTGAACACTTCGGGGCCAAATTTTGAACAATTTCGGTATAGTGTATATATTACTATATATACTAATATAACTATATATTAGTAACTAATATAACCATATATAACTAATTTTACTAAACAGAGGCTATTTTTAATATGACAAGGGTAATATTAATATAATGTAATTACTAAAAGTATTTAGGTCCAACTTTAATCCCCTTAGCACCTGAATTGAAGAACCCTGCCGACTAATATCTAGGATTACCATTTCTTTCGCAATTTTAAAAATTTATTGAAGTAGTTTCTAGACAATTTTATGGGGGGGGGGGAGTCCGAGCATCTTTGCCCCCCCCCCCTCCCGTTACGAAAAGAATGAGAAAAATAATATTTACGAGAATGGTTAGAAGTTCGAACTATTGCTTTCAAAGCAGCTTTATACAGTGGTAGAGAATGGACAATCCACCTTTTCCCAGCTCAAAATAAAATAAATAAAGGATTTTCTACAAGACTCGTTACTTCAAATTGGAGTTGTCCAAAACTCAAACATTGCCCTCAATAGGGTCAGAGCATAATTTGCACTTTACTGAAAAAAATATAAATGTTTTTACTTTTATAACTTTAATAAATCAAATAATATTAACATTTAGATTACTAAACATCAGTATATGTATATTAAACTGACATTGCACATTCTTTTGTATTTTTTTCAGCAAAGTGCAAATTATGTTCTGGTTTTGGAAAGGCATAGGGGTTTTGAGCCCTACTCATTTTAATTTCTGCTCGTTTTGAGTTTGAATCGGTTATTTATCATAATTTCTGTTCGTTTTGGGTTTTCTTTCATTTATCGATGCTGATTTGTGGTAGTTTCACGCTTGGTATATTATTTGGTTTTATTTTTGCTTATTTTTGGTTTAATGGAGTTCTTTACTTTTCTTTGAAAAACTTATTTTGTGAAAAAAGTTCTTTTAATTCATTTCTGTTTGTTTTATATTGACATAGTCTTTTCAGGGGAAAAAAATAATACTTTAAATCTTTTCGTTTTTTTAAGACTTTACAGTTTGGCCTGCTATTTGTATGCTGGAGAAAAATTTTCAGCAATTTTTAACAGCATACACCCTTTTAAAAATCTGAACACAAATAGTAGTGTTTAATTTAGTTTCATACCTCCTCTAGTTGACCTGAAATAGAAAACTTGATACCATTCGCAAAAAAAAAACAATCTGTTTACTTTCTTTAATAGTTTGGATACACTAACGATATTTTGATTTGGTTAGATTTTAAGAGCAGAAGTAGCCCCGAAAGTTTGAGCATAATACCATCAGTCGTTCTTGGGATACTGCTGAGATGCCTTATTGGGAATTAGCATTAACACAGTGATTTAATCTTAAGGCAACATTTAGATTTTAAACAAATGGGAGGGTGGGCGTGGGTGGGGACTAGTTGCCCTCCAATCACTTTCGACTATTAAAAAGGGTATTAGCCCTTTCTATTTTCAATCGAATGAGCCCTTTTCGAAGTTCCTTCGACAACTCATTCGATACAAAATGACCTGGTCTACACACAAAAAAAAATAATGATAATACATTCTACCCACAACAATCTTTACTATATCTTTACTATAAAAACGTCAAGCCTTCCAAATATTTTCGACTATTAAAAAGGACACTAGCCCTTTCAATTTCCAATCGAATGAGCCCTTTTTGAGTTTCTAGGACAACACTTTCTATAAACAACTTATACACCCCCAGGGCATAAATTAGAACCCTTCTCCTGAGGGCTGTGAGGGGGTTGTCATCCCCAAAGACCTAATTTCCAGAACTTTCTACTACGTTAAACAAAACGGCTATCTCAAGATTTTGATTTGATGTGTTTGGAGAAATGGTGGGCGACAGAGGGGCGTTAGTTGCACTCCAATCACTTTCAACTATTAAAAAAGGCACTAGCCCTTTAAATTTCCAATCAAATGAGCCCTTTTGAAGATCTATGACAATGCTTTCAATAAAAACCTTATATTCCCCCAGGGCATAACTTACAACCCTTGCCCTGAGGGCTGGTGGGGGGGGGGGGGTCCATCCTCAAAGACCTAATTTCCAGAACTTTCAACTATGTTGAAGAAAATTACTATCTCAAAATTTTGAATGGATAAATTTGGGGAAATGGTGGGCGTGGGAGGGGGGTTAGTTTCCCTCCAATCACTTCTGATTATTAAAAAGGGCACTAGTCCTTTCAATTTCCAATCGAATGAGCCCTTTTTGAAGTTACTACAACAATACTATCTGTAAAAAACCTTATATGCCCCATGGCATAACTTACAACCCTTGACCTGAGGGCTGTGAAGTGTTTTACATCGTCAGACATTATTTCCAGACCTTTCAACTACATTGAACATTATGGCTATCTCAAAATTTGGATGGGATGTGTTTGGGGAAATGGTGGGCGTGAGAGGGGGGTTACTTGCCCTCTAATCAAGTTCGACTATTAAAAAGGGCACTAGCCGTTCCAATTTCCAATAGAATGATTCCTTTTTGAATTTTCTACGACAAAGCTTTCTATTAAAAAGCCTTAAATCCCCCTAGGGCATAACTTACAGCCGTTGCCCTGAGGGCTGTGGGGGGAGCGTCATCCTCAAAAACATAATGTTTAGAATTTTTAACTATGTCAAATAGAATGGCTACCTCAAAATTCTGGTTGGATATGTTTGTAGAAATGGTGGGTGTTAGTTATCCTCTAGTCACTTTCGGACATTAAAAGGGCAAAAGTCCTTCTAATTTCCAGACCAATGAGCCCTTTTTCAAGTTTCTACAACATCACTATCGATAAAAACTTTATATGCTCCCAGGGCATAACTTACAACCCTTGCCTCGAGGGCTCTGAGGGGGTTATCGTTCTCAAATACATAATTTCTAACACTTTTAACTACGTCGATCAAAATGGCTATCTAAAAATTTTGATTGGATGTATTTGGGGAAAAGGTGGGCGTGAAAGGGGGGCTAGTTGCCCTCAAATCAATTTTCAACTATTAAAAAGGGCACTAGCCATTTTAATTTCCAGTCAAATGAGCCCTTTTTGAAGTTTCTACGACAAAACTTTCAATAAAAACTTTATATGACCCCAAGGCATAACTTACAACCCTTACCCCAAGGGCTGTGGGGGAGTGTCATCCTCAAAGATATAATTTCTGGACCTTTCAACAATTTGAACAAAATGGCTATCTCAAAATACTGATTGGATTTTTTTGGATAAATGGTGGACGTGGAAGGGGTGTTAGTTGCCTTCCAATCACTTTCGACTATTAAAAACGGCACTAGCCATTTCAATTTCAAATCAAATGAGCCCTTTTTGAAGTTTCTACGACAATGCCGCTTTCTATAAAAACCTGATATGCCGCCGGGGCATAACTTACAACCCTTGCCCTAAGTGCTGTGTGGGGGGGGGTGTTATCCTCAAAACCTTATTTCCAGAACTTTCAACTGCTTTGAACAAAATGGCTATCTCAAAATTTTGATTGGATGTGTTTGGGGAAAAGGTGGGCGTGAGAGGGGGGTTAGTTGCCTTTCAATCACTTTTGACTATTAAAAAGAGCACAAGCCACTCCAATTTACAATCGAATGAGCCCTTTTCGAAGCTTCTACGACAACTCCTTTGATACGAAGTGCCCTGGTCTAAAGAAAAAATAAATAAATAATACATTGTACCAACATCGTTCTTTACATAGGCAGCTCGATTGCGCTGCCTATGAAATAAAAAGTGAGAGAAAATTATAAAAAAGTACTTACATCATCAGAAAACGAATCAATTCTTTCATTCTGTATATTCGAACTGGAGCCAAAAATAAAACGATCCGGTTCGTTATACTGCGAAGGAAGAATTAAATCTTCTAAAGCAGCATCAGTCGACTCTGTTCCAGGGTACGAAATATTATCAGCTTCATAACCATTCAAGACTGGATCCACAGCCACAGCCTGCAGAGACGCAAGATGACGTTCCAATTCTTCGGCATTGTTTAGCATACGTGTTGGAATGATAGGTGCACGAGGATTTATACCCTTGAAATAGAAAAGTCAATGGAATATGAAGATATTCAATAGAAGAAGCAGCACAAACCAGAAAGAAAATCAAATCAGGCAAGTAAAATGCTTCATGTCTCACATATTAACGCTTTAAGCCTTTAACTAAGCGCTCAGTGGAGCAGACACTTTTAACGAGTGGAAATTAACAAGTTTGCGGTCTTTTATTTGAGTGCCTAGTGCAACATATATACAGATGTAGCTAAATATCACCCTCATATTTAACTCCATCATAACCAGTGAAATGAGAATTACCAGGGAATAATGTAAACTGGAAAGTCAATACCCTGAAGAGAAGAAGAAGATGAACACTATCCATTGACGAAGTGAGCATCACCAGACAACAATACCGAAAAAAACTGTTATTTTCAAACGTCCAAACATCATGGTACAATTGTATTATCAACCATACCCTCCCCTGATTGGTCAAATGCGTCTCTTTTTTATTTGTAATTGTTTAGGCTCAACCATTTTGTACATATTCAATTACTACGTGCATAAACTTGCTATGTGATGCCTTGAAAGGGGCCGTGGGTTAAAAAAGACTAAAAGGCTATTCAAATTGCTATTCAAGAAATGTTACTCCTGCTCCTATCCATACCCTCCCCCCCCAAAAAAAAACAAAAACAAAAAATCCTTCGTCTTTACCATTTAACTCATCAAATTATTTGTAGGAGTACTGATTACATTAACAATTATGCTATAATAGCTTTTTTCAAAAGAATATTCAAAATACATAACATAATCTCTTACTAGAAAATCTCTGGGAGATAGATAAAATATCATTCCATATACGAATGGAGCATAACAAGTTACTAGAATCCCATATTTTACCTCTTAAGAAAAAAAATAACTAAGAAATGTTTCAAAATTATCACAAAAAAACTGTAAGTGAAAAAAGAAATCCATATTCAAACTTAGCACATAAAGTTCTCGTTGAATCCCATATTCTAGCTCCTAAGCAAAGAAAAAAGTGCAAATAGTTTCAAAATCATTGCTCAAAAATTGTAGCTGATCAAAAAAAAGTAAAAACAGGAAAGAAAAAAACATTCCATATTAAAATTATAAAATTAAAGTTCTCCTAAAATCCCATGTTTTAGCTAATTAAACGAAAAAAAGTTAAATAGGAAGTACTATAATTATTACACAAAAACTGCAGGTCATAAAAAAAGATCCTCTATTCAGCACATGAAGTTCTAGTTGAATTCCATATTTATCTATTGACTTAAAAAAAATGGAAAAGAAGTTCCAAAACTATTACGCAAAAACTGTAGGTGATAAAAACAAGATTATTTCATATTCAAATTGACCAAGTTCTAGTTGAGTCCCATTTTAGCTCTTGAGCAAAAGGAGTTCTAAAATTATTGCTCAAAAAACGTAGGTGATAGAAAAAAAATAAATAAGATTCCATATTCGAATTCAGCATACAAAATTGAAGCTGAATTGCATATTTTAGCTCTGGAGCAAAAAAAGTAAAAAAAAAGTTTAAAACCATCACACAAAAATCGTTGATCGAAAAAAATATATATGATTGCATATTCAAATTGAGCCTACAAAATGCCACTGGAGTCCAATATTTTAGCTCTTGGAAAAAAGAAGTTCCAAAATTATGGCCCCAAAAATGTGGATGATAGAAAAAAATATTATTCCAAATTCAAAATCAGAATATAAAATTCTAGTTGAATCCCAAATTTCAGCTTTTGAAAAAAAGCTAAAAAAAAATTAAATTTTTTCACTAATATTGGCTCCCTGTTTCTCCCTAGCTCTTTGCCAAGACATAGAACCAATTCAGATACATCTAAGAAAAGCAAAATCAGGAGTAAGAATCAGCAAAAAAGGGAAGGACAAAAGATATCCATTTCTCAAAGGAGAAAATGTTCGTCGTCTCTCCTTTCTAATATATCAGACGGTTATCTGCATCGTTTAGCTTCCAAACACTATCGATTCTAGAATGCTATATTCGCCATTTCCTGCTACTAACAAGTTCCTCGTGACAAAATATCATTAAAATTGAACCATTTTATAAATGAAAAGAAGAAAAATGTGTCTATAAAAGGTGATGCTACTATGTCTGTTTACTGAAAAATGAAGTCGGGAATTCTTTTACCAGAAAGATGTGACGTGGAACAGATGCATGTCAAGGATATCTTTTGTGGGGGTATTTTAGACGGGGCATTAGTTTAAAACACACATAAATAAGCAAACTATACATAAAATTCAAGAATTAATATAAACTTCACAAAAACCATTACAGTTATAGAGGAGATGAAGAAGAGGGCTAGGGTGAAGTTTTCACTTGTATTTATACTAATCTGCCAAGAAAAAATAAACCCTTCGAATCAAGCAAACAAAGAAAAGGGTCTTTAATTTCTAGCCTAAGAATCTGTCAAGTAAAAAAAAACCTACCCATCACTTTATAGGTACCTAATACGGGAGTAACGTTTTTTTTGTTTTTTTTTGTTTTGTTTTTTAAGATGAGGATAGATTTACTGTCGATAAGTTACTTAAATTATTTAAGTAATTTTTTATTTTCAAACAAAAAAGAGTAAATTACTCTTTCATAGTTATACTTTTTTGCTGCGGTTTCGTTTTCAAGTTTTGTTCGCTTTCCTATGGAACTGATTAGTTCATCTGATTATTGAATAATAAAAAAAGGCTTTTCAAATAAAAATGAGCGATGGTGAAACTGAAAAGAACAGAGATTAGCCTATAAATGGAACTGTTGTCCTTCTCAATTCTCCAGTGTTTAAGGTAACATCTAATAAGTGCTTTATAGAAACATTTTAGAATGCACTTTTGCATTCTAAAAATATAATTTTTGTGGCTTCTGTCCTCCCCAGACAAAAGGATTTACTGGTTTTTACTAGTCGTGGCCCCACTCATATAATGAACCCTTTTACTAACCGAAACCATGCGTACGCGCCTAGGACCAGGTTTTTTGCAACAATGATGCTCCTAGTGAATACCCAATCAATCTCTGCACAGAATCTTATGTGTACGTCTTTCTATTTTACATTTAAAGCCGTCCAGCAATAAAATGGGAGCTGTCGCTCCGTTGACACCTGTATCGCACGCTTAGTCCAAACATATTCTTCCTAACCAAAGGAAGTTCAGGGGGAGATTTTCCTAACCATATAAATCTGACAGACCTCTCGAAAAACCGGGGAATTTGGGCCTAAAATGAAATTATTTAAGTCACCTGGAAATAAGCTTATAGCCTGACAAGTATGACATTTTTTGGAACTTACCAACATTTTTGGCAATCTAAAACGGAGGGTTGAATCTCCGATTTACTCTTGAAAAGCTCAAAATTATTTATGAAGCTTTAAAAGGTCACTTTGTTGTAAATCTTGAAGATTTCTGAGCCGATTAAGCTAAGAAACTTTGTCAAAATTTCGGGGAAAATAGATCCTTGTGCTGAGATAGAAAATACTGATTTTGCACTTAAACTTTTCCTGGCTTTGAACTTTCAAAATTTCATTATATATTTCTAGTGCATTTCTCAGAAATTTTTTTATTTTCTCAATCCTTGGAAATTTCTAATTATACATCTAAGAAATGACCAAAAATCAAAAGTAGCTAGAAATATTTAAGTTCAAAACTTGAATAATCTTTATGGACTCCTGTTTTCAAGATCTAAGAGCTTTCAAATCCAGAATACTATCTACGAAAAAAAAACAAAAAAAAACGAAGGCAGCGGTGCAAAGAATAAAAGTTTCAGATTTCTTAATTATATTTAAAATAGTTTCCATTTGGAGGAGTGGAGAAAATCTGGAAATTTACCCCTTGTGAATAAATCATGCCTTCCCCTGAAACATTTTCTCTTTTTTTTCCAGGTTTTAAAATCTGGGAAGCAGAGAAGTATCATTCAACAGCGTTTCTGCAATTATTGTTGTTCATTTGTACAGCAAACTCCCTGACAAGCGTCAGCTTAAGGGGAATATGGATGAGTTATTCGTTTTTTCTTCTTTTTATGTGTGTCTATTAATATGTATACAAAAGAAAAATAAAAAAAAGCGTGCAAGGACCATGGACATTCTGATCATAAAGTGTGTAACCAGAATTACATTTTGAACATGCCATATGACACAACTTCATGTTTCTTAATTCTGGAAGACGATTTTCCAAAGGTCCTAACACGTCCAGATTAAAAACCTCTGAATTTGTCAGTCGAAATGCCAATACAACGTTGTAACATTCCATGCCATACTTTTTATATCATTTAAATCATCGACAAACCGCAATGGATGCGACCACAAAAGGTATGTGACTAATTGCTCACTCTCAAGTCATCTCTGTCCTTTGCTGCTAAGTTTTTGTCAAATCTTGACCATTACTTCTAAACAAAACACACCTTTCTCGTCTGACATTTCAATAGCACCTAATACAATTCAAACCTATTCAAGCATCGAGCACATTAAAGTATGTCAACGGGATACCTTTTTAATTAGTTCTGACGAGGGGCGGATCCAGGATTTTTTTTTTTTTGGGGGGGGGGCAAAATAGGTTGATCGGATAAGCTTGCGTTAGGAGCAAGTTTATTTAACGCAAACTTGCATTGATTAAGTAAATTACATTGCTTTAGACTACGTTAGGGGGGCACCCCCCTCGCCCCTTCCCTGGATCTGCCACTGGTTCTGACATCTGAGAGACTTCTCAACAGACTTATAGACTTTTTATTAACCTTTCTAGAGACTCTTTTATCAAGAGATTCTTTTCATACTTTTCCGATACGATATTCCAATAGCTTACAATTCAATTCAAACATTGTAACGTATCGAACACATCAAAGTCTGTCAACGGGGTCCCTTTGTAATTAGTTCTGTGAGACTTCTAAAGACTTATAGGCTTTCTAACTTCTCTAGAGAATCTTTTCATACTGTTTGGTACAATATTCTAATAGCATGCAGTTCAATTCAAACAATAATACGCATCGAACACATCAAAGCATGTCAACGCCCTCTTTTTAATTAGTTCTAAGAGACTTCTCTACTGTCCTATAGACTTTCTAACTCCTATAAAGACTTTACACATTTGTCTGGTCTAATATTGAAATGATATGTAACACAACTCAAACTAATAACGTATCAAGCGCGTCAAAGACCATAAACGAGCTCACTTTTTAATTAACACAATTGAACTTTTCTATTTTGAAAAAGGTGACTGGAAAGCTTTAACGTAAAAGGACATCAATATAAAAAGTAACCCCCCCCCCTTGATCCATCTTACATTTATTCATTTACCCGTCTTATATTTTTCCATCACTCATCTTACTTTATCGCGATTTTCAGAACTTTTTTGGCTGTTTAAAATTATGAAATTCTTAGGGCAGTATCCCATTTTCATCAATTTTGCAATGTTGAACTGTTAAAATAAATAAGCCTAATTCAACAGATTTGAAAACATCTTCGTCCATGAGAATTCAAACATTAATGATCTGTTGATTTCAAAAGACACCTACCCTTTCCAAGGAAAGCTACACCTTCTTAAACTGTTAGAAGCCATATGTATTTAGCTTAATTTTTGTGGTTTTCATCCACATTTCTTTTATTTTAATGGGACACCAATTTGAAGCAAAAACTGTATAATGCACATGGAGGTCCTTTTCATTTAAAAAGAAGCCTCCATTCTTACTTATTTTTAAGAAAGATACGGTTGTCTACGTTTTAACGTGATCAATTTAATTTATGTTTCCTTTTCACTGTCCTTAATACTTTAACAGGAAATTGACGTTGCGAAATTTATGTAACGTACATCAAAACAGAGCTGGAATAGAGAGACTTTATGCTAAAAAAAAAATAAAAGACTGGACAAATGTATGATAAGATATGTTTTCCCAAAAATTTAAGAAAGAAAAAGTTTTTTTAAGGTTTTATATCACGAGAATTTACAAACGACAAAATTAAACTAAAATAAACGCTTCCACGTGAACAAATTGACAAAGTGAAAAAGAAAGGGCAAAAGAGAAAAACTGAAATAAATAGAAGGGAGTAAAGAGTGGAGTGGGATAGAGAGGAGCACTAGCGACAGTGTTGGCTTCTGGCCCCATGGTGCTGTGCTAAATTTTTTAGTAGTAGTAGCGTAGTAGTAGAATGCTAACTTCAAATAAAAGGAATAAATAATAATAAAAATAAATAAATAAACATAATAAATTATAATCAATTCTCAAAGGGAGGATCAGCAGTGCAATGTATATCAAAAGGGTCATAGTGTGACTAAACTTACTTTGACCTACTAATCTTCCCTTTGAAAACAGCTTAGCAAACGATTTTTGGAAATTATCTCAAAAGAGGGGAAATGTCAGTTTCAACCTTTATGTGTGACAATTCTTAAAAACGGGTTTTGGTAATTATCTCAAGTGTTGAAATATCAGCTACGACCTTTAGGTGTGAAACTGCTTAGCAAACGATATTTGGGAACTATCTCAAGTGTGGAAATGTCAATTACGACCTTTAGGTGTAACAATGATTAGCAAAAGGTTCATTGGTTATTATCTCAAATGCGAAAAATGTCAGTTACAACCTTTAGGTGAACGATATTTTCTTATAAAACCCAGATATTAACATAATCCTATCCAATATCCAGTGAGAGAATTATCAACAGTGTAATGAATATACATGATTTGCTTTCCCTGACTAATCAAAGAAGATTGTCAGATTGGAGAAAATGACACAAGACATAATTGATGGATTAATGGCGGTTGAAAGTCAAAACAACTTAGAAAATGAAAAAGCTCTTAATGTAATCGCAGTTTGGAATCATCTGCCAACAGTAGTTCAAAAATGAGCAATCGAAAGCCTGTTTTTAGGTTGTCAGCTCATCTTTACAAAAAATTAAATAAAAAAAGAAGTTTTTTTAACTGAAAGTAAGGAGCGACATTAAAACTTAAAATAACAGAAATTATTCCGTATATGAAATGTCCCCTCCTCAACGCCTCGCTCTTCATGCTGAAATTTTTTTTTTATTGTTTTAAAAAATAGAGTTTGTGAGAAAGAGTCAAACTTTAGCGTAAAGAGCGAGGCGTTGAGGAGGGGACAGCCCCTTTAATATACGGAATATTTTATGTTTGTTTTAAGTTTTAAAGTCGCTCCTTACTTTCAGTAAAAAAATTTGTTTCTTATTGAATTTCTGAACGTTTTTGAATTAATGCAGATTTTGATTTTGGCTCACCGTACATGAATAATTAAAACGAAACTTGCATGTTAATTTTACTTTTTTTTGGCTAAATAGCTTTCTCGAAAGTTGTTTAATTTTATTTACGAACCGTTTTTATTAGTAGTAAATATTCGTAACTTACAAATTAACTTACGTAACGAACTTCTATATTCTTAAATTTTTATTACGTATATTAGGGGGTTCGCCCCCAAGTCAATACCTCGCCCGTTACACTAAAGTTCGAATTTGCGAATTCTTTAAGAATGACCCCTTAATGACAAAGGCCGTTAATTAGAATAAATATATCTTATGAAAGTACTAAAAAAAACTTTAGCGTAAAGGGCGAGGTATTGACTAGGGGGCGAACCCAATCACACGTAATAGTTTCTGTTCGTTTTAAGTTTTGATGTTTATAGTTTAAGTTAATCGAAAACTTTATCGTTTTTTAAAATAATGCTGGGAAATCCGGCGCCCCCTGTATAACAATATCCTTTCCCCCATGAAAAGATCCTCTCACGTAACCCCCGAACCCCTCCCCCTCCACTACCAGGAAAAAAAACCTGAAAACTTCTGTATACTTCCCAAAAACCAATACTATATGTAAACATTGGGCAAAGTGCATAACTTGCAGCCTTTCCCCCGGGAACTGTAGGAGATTAATTCATCCTCAAAGACGTAATTATTATATTTTTCGACCATACTGAACAAAATGGCTTTCTCAAAATTTTTATCGGGTGACTTTGGAAAAAAAATGAGCGTAGGAGGGGGCCGAGTTGCCCTCCATTTTTTATGGTCACTTGAAAATAGCACTAGAACTTTTAATTTCCCTTCGAATGAGCCCTCCCACGATATTCTAGGACCACTGGGTCAATACGATCACCCCCTGAAAAAAAAAAAAAACAAACAAACAACAAATAAACATCGCATCCGTGATCTTTCTTCTTGTCAAAAATAAAAAATTGTCCTTGGAGCTTGATACCTCTACAGTAGGGTTCTCTCATATGCTGAATCTGATGGTGTGATTTTCATTAAGGTTCTATGACTTTTAGGGGGTGTTTCCCCTTATTTCAAAAAAAAGACGAATTTTCTCAGGTGCGTAACTTTTGATGGGTAAGAATAAACTGGATGAAACTTTAATATTTGAAATCAGCATAAAAATCTGACTTTTGATGTATTTATTGGTATCAAATTCCGTTTTTTAGAGTTTCGGTTACTATTGAGCCGGGTATTAAAAATGAAAACTAGAGCTCAAGGCTTGTCATAAAATCACATGTGTCACGGGAATATTAGGCTGAAGTGTCAAGTAACAAGTGTTAGATACAAAGCTAAGAGAGATTAGAAAAAACTAAAAATAACAAAATAGTGGATTAAAAATTTATGGACATCCATAAAAAAATAAACTAATATGGATACGAAATAAATACAGTAAAAGAGCTCCAAATTACTCCACACACAAAACCCATTTTTACCATTGAAACGAGAATTTCAAACAGTTCGTGGTAACGAAGTGTAATTAAGGAGCGACCCGGCTCAATAGTAACCGAAACTCTAAAAAACAGAATTTTGATACCAATACATGCATCAAAAGTCAGATTTTTATTTTGATTTCAATTATTAAAGTTTCATCCAGTTTAGTCTTACCCATTTTTGCAACAGGTCCTTTTTAGTTCTAGACTATTTTTCCTTTTTTCTTAACTTTTGCATTTTTCATTTATTTTTTCTTTGGGTTTGATGAATGTTTTCTTATGACACTACTTGATCAATTATATTCTATCTTTTCCGAACTTTTTTCTGCAACAGGTGCTTTATTTTTTCCTTAAGTTTTCTTTTCCGTACTCGATTTTCTTTTCCTTCTTTTTCTTTTTGGTCGTTTATGTTTTAACCCCTAATTAATGGTTCAGGTCAAGTTCAAATTCAGACACAGTTAATAGAAGACTACTTCTAAAACAAAAAGTATATAAACATGAATCACAAGCAAGAAAAAAAATTACAAAGAGAAAAATAATCACGAGAGATGTAAAGGTAAAATCGTAGTATTTTGGACAGAAAAATACTTGCAGAAAGAATAAATACAGAGAGTGATCAAAATAGCTAAGAAAGAGAAAAAAACAATTAATTAGGGGGTTAAAACATAAACGGCCAAAAAGAAAAAGAAGGAAAAGAAAATCGAGTACCGAAAAAGAAAACTTAAGGAAAAAATAAAGCACCTGTTGCAGAAAAGGGTCCGGAAAAGATAGAATATAATTGATCAAGTAGTGTCATAAGAAAACATTCATCAAACCCAAAGAAAAAAAAATAAAAAAGAAAAAAATTAAGAAAAAAGGAAAAATAGTTTAGAACTAAAAAGGACCTATTGCAAAGAAATATTCTTAATAGAAGATAACAGAGATGATCAAGAATTTTCATCAGAAGACGCTCATTAACCTTAGAGGGAACAAGTGGACATAAAGAAAAAAGCAAGCATAGAGAAACAAATAGGGGTTAAAGCAAAAAGGAAAAGAAAAATAATTGAGAAAAAAAAACATACTGTATATTTCACGTATGTATGAAATTTCTGGAGCGACTTACCGGTAATGTAGAGGATAAGGAATCTGCCGACCAGGGGACAATAAGACGGACGTGACTGCCGGCTTGTCTTAGCGTGGGTGCTCTTTGTTTGGACACGATATCATACGGCTTTGTTTATATACATTCAAATTTAAATGAAAATTATGTTTAAAATGAGGTTTATTTTTAAACAAGCCGCATATAAATATAAATTAAAACTGAAATAACAGAAGAAAAATGGGCAGAGAAAAAAGAATATTCAAATCTTGCGTCAATATATCCAGAGCAACTTACCGGTAGTGTAGGCGATAAGGGCTCCGCCGGTCGGGCGACAATAAGACGGACATGACTCCCAGCTTGTCTTAGCACAGATGCCACTTGTTCAGACCCAAGGCCACGCAAACTAACGTCACCGATTTGCAAAACGTGGTCACCACTTTGCAAACGGCCATCCTAAAAATAACAAACTAAGTCAAGTATACCTACAACAAATATGACTCAGTTTATAATTTAACATATGATTTAATCGGAAGGCGCCCAACATTAACAAAATATAAAAACGAGAAAGAACAAAAAACTTAAAATTTAGAGAATGAAATCGCTTTCCCGACACACTTTCTCAAATATTTTATATTTTAATAAAATAAAGTTGAGCAGTAGAGTCCAATCACGAAGTTAAAAAAAATTAAGCTTTAATTTCAAATACAAAATATATTATAAAGTTAAAATCTAACATACCTTACAACAAATATAACTTAGTCAATTATTTTTAGTAATAGCCAAAACTATTATTTTAAATAGTATTTTCAATAGTAATATTTTAAATAGTCAATTATTATTTTAAAAATAGCCAAAACTATCAGATAATAAATCTTTCAGTAAGCCAAATATAAAGTTAAAATCTCAGAATAAGTTCAATATATACAGCTAATTAATGGTCTTACTCATGCAATAAATATGCCATGTTCAGAGGCAGGGCAATCTTGTTCATGTGTGAATAAAACTTACAGATTATTTTGGTTGATACCTGGGGCGAATTCTTGAAAGTTTTATTTACCTGGCTGGACTACTGTTTTACAGTATAAACAAAAAATTTTTTTTAAAAAGTTATTATTGACCGCTGGAAACGACACTAGGCCAAATGAAATGAAAAAAACGACCTGTTTTGAAAATATTAATATCCAAATATCCACACCTCGAGCAAAACGGAAACAAAGTAGAAATAGAAAAAATAGTTAAAAAACCGAAAAACACACAAGAACTAAGATATTTTCTTACTTTATGCAAGTGGTAAGTATCAGTATCTCTAGAAAAAACTATTTATAGGAGTCTTATTTATCGTTTAGATTAATACACCGAAGGTATAGAACCAATTCATAAATTCAGCTGGCTCAGATGGCAGAGCATCAGACTCTTAATCTCGAGCCATGAGTTCACGGCCATGGGCTCGGGGCCACGCCGTGACGCTGACGATGGTGCCATGGCCCAAGCTCGGAGCCAAGAGCTTTAAGTTTGTTTTGTTTTCCGATGGTAGAAAGAAAAAAATTGAGAGTCTATTCGTTTTTGGGTAAAAGTTATATTTTGGGATAAGAAATCCTTATTAGACTTTTACGCATATATAGATAAACAACTCAAAATATATTTATTAATTATCTATATTAAATTATGTATCGATAAAAAAAAAATGATTTATCTATTATTTATCTGAATAGATAAAAAATTTGATGTAAGAGAAGGGCGGGCAAATTCTCTCTTCGTAAACGATTTTTTCTAAAATTATTAGTTTTTAAAAGTCTTCTCGGTTTTGTCTAACGGCAGGGGGATCGGTTTGACACTATCAAGGCAAAATTTGCTGGGTGTGGGAGGCAAAACAGTTGTTCTCCGACTTTAACAAATTCCCAGAAGCTCAATTTTTCCAGCTAAAATACAACGACAGTTAATTAAGTCAAATAAGAAATAATCAGTTTGAACAGCACGTGGATTTGAAGAATTTGATGGAAAAATCACGTTTTTAAATATCCTAATAGCACCAATATACCCAATGCGGAAACACTGAATAGTTTCAAATATAACTTACTCTGTCAGCCACACCTCCAGGTAGAACAGTTTTGACAACCACGCCAGTGCTTCGACCTCCAACAATTCCGAAACCAAGCCCAGATCCATCATTTACTAAGTCTATCACCTCCACCTGGGCCCATTCCGTCTGTAACTAGAAAAAAAGCATAAATATATGCAAGAAGACTTAAATACAAATTAAACATAAAATAAACAACGTAAATAAATATAAACAATAAAATCAAGCATAAATTATAAATAAAAAAAAGAAGCACAGTGTATTTTAAAATGTGAACAAAACCATAAAATCTTTTATAAAGAAACCAAGAAGAAATCAACAATATTTTTTAAATGTGAATAATAAATAAATGAAGAGTAGCAAAGAAAACAAGGTAGCTAAGAGAATTATTGCAATAGCAATGGCAGATTAATAACAGTAATATTTATGCTGGTAAATAAATAAATTAAATTCTACTGGCTAATTAGTTGAACAACTGTTCAATAGTACTAATTAATCATTTGCGAAAAACAATCTTGTTCTCCAACCTATCATCAGTTCCATCCTCAAATCGATAGCATATTTTTGGTTTAGTAAATTTTTAATAGACTTTAGGTTATTTAACGGAATTTTATTGAAATATTTGTACTTCCTTCATTAAATTCGAAACAATAAATATGTTATGGGTATCTACACAATGAAACTTTATTTATAAACACCAAAGATTTGACCCTCGGACCATAAGTGGCCCCAAATAAATTTTATGCGAGCTACGATCTGATCAGTTCAAATATGATACTTTTCGTACGCAATGTACAGGTTATGCCCGAGGCCATGGACCAACAGGTTATGGCCTGTCTCATCCCCCACAACCAAACATAGCAGTGAAGTTAGTAATTCATCAGAGAAACGCCTTTCCTTTCAACCTGTCTTAAATGGAAGAGAGTTGGTACTTACCTGGATCGGTGTTCTCATTTACCCAGGATCTTGACCCAGGAGCATGCCAACTAGGAAACTGTAATACCCTTAAAGTACCGAAGATAGTGAAACTGAAATCCAATTGTGTCAATTTGTTAAGTGAAAACTTACAAAACCACCTACATCTTGAAAAAATTAAGTAACAAAATTGTATTACTTAATTTTATTTAAATTAAGTGTACAAAAGATAGAAATGTGATAAAATAAACTTAGTGTTTCACGAGACGCAAATGACATGAGAGGTCACTAGGATTACTACTTGATGAAATGGTCTTGATTAGGGGTGAAACAAGTAACACGAGAAAATGCAGGATTAAAAAAGCGCAAAATGGTAGACGGAATGAAAATATAGAAATGTACAGCAAGGTGGAAACTGCGAAAAAATAAACTTGAAAGAAACTTAGAAACGACTGCCTTAGGTATGACGTTGGCATTATAAACTTACCACCATATCGGATCCAGCTTTAGAGTTATTACTAAGCGCCGACGGCGACCTATCGGTCAACGGCGCGCCGACAACGCCACTTACAGGCTGACGAACCGTTTCGCTAGCGTTTGCCACCAACTCTGAAGATAATGATGAAGCGCCTTGTAGACTGCCAGTCGATTCAAATGTAGCACTTGAAGTCTGGAAAAGAAAACACATTTTTTAACTTAAACTGAGTTACACCGATTTGAACGATTACTCTTTTGAACGATCCAAGTGAAAGTTCAAATTTACTAAGAATTTGAACAGCGCTTGTTTCTCGAGAGGACTGGGGCTTGTAATTTAAAATGTTAACTCTTTAATTGAGAGCGAAAGACCCCTTAATTGAGAGAGTGAGTGAGAGAGAGAGAGAGAGAGAGAGAGAGAGAGAGAGAGAGAGAGAGAGAGAGAAAAGTCTGAGAAACAGAAGAAAATGCAAATTAATAAAGTAATCAAACTCTTACTGAGTTTGAGAGAGAGAGAGAAAAGACTGAGAAGCAAGACAAATATAGGAGCAGATTGAGAAACAGAAGAAAATGCAAATTAATAAAGTAATCAAACTCTTTAAGGACATTAGGAGGAATATCAAGGAATAATTTAGTTGAACACTTGCTTGGATGGGATTCCAAATTAAAGCGGAGGTAAATCTTGTAGTAGATCAAGTATATCTTGACCTTGAGAGCGACTAGAAGTTGCAATTCAAGCAGTAACATGACACATTTATCGATATTAGTACGATGTGGAACTGTATCAATATATGAAGCAAATAATGAAACATTGACATAGTTTTGAGGCAGCAGTTCATATTAAAAACAGTTGCACCGCAAAGATGGGCCAGAAAGCTGCTCGGTTCCGAACAAACTAAAAGAAAAACAACAGTATTTTTTTTACAGCTCAGCAAATGTAGCAGCATTAAGATTTCTATAATACTGCAGTAAAGTATAGAAAGTATAATAGTTCCATTGTAGTTGCTCAGAAAGTTGCCAAACTAAGTGAACAACATTTTCAGAATATGATTAGAGGCTGTTTAGAGTGTGTTGTTTAGGGGCTGTTATCTCTTAGGTTGGAGTACTCATTTTGGCAAACTGGTCCCGAGAGTTTAGATCAGATTCTAAGCCGCTCTGAATTTTATATCAAGGATGGAACCCGTTTTCTTAGAATCTTTCAAACCTTACAAGTAGCGTAGCAGTGGGGATCTGAGAGTTAAAACATCTTCCTAAACCCTTATCTTGGTTGCAGTCATTTCTGAAAATGCAATACTGTATAGCTTAAAGTTGCCAAAGCGACACTTTACTGCTTTCTTTTTAAGCTTTTTCCACATTGGGTAACACCAAAACGCTTTAGGGTCTAAAAAGGTCATATTAAAAAAAAACACTTTACATTTTAATTCTAATCGAACTCATGTCAATTTTAATTGTTAATATTTTCTTGCAAGAAACGGTACTTGAATTATTACGGTTTGTATTGTCTTATTAGTTAATATTTTTTTATTTTATTTAAATGAGCATGCTCATTTTCTTTAAGTTCTCTCACCTGGCAACTCTGTCCAAAAATTTAAACCTAAGTAAAAGGTATGACTGGACCGTTATAAAACGCAAACAAGCAGCTAGAACTAAGAGTCATTAATTAAACTTAATTTCAAGCCAATCCAACCGTTTTCCGAAAAGACACTAAAAGCGTCTCTTTTTTGCTCATTTCAACACTTTGGCCCCAAAAGGTTTTGGCAACCCTGGCGTTACTTTTGCCAGGCTTATTCGAATAACATATTTGCGAATTTTAATATTCATTGATCTATTCTAAGAGCACAATGTCTTCTCAGTAATTCAGAATCGAGAAAACCTTCCACGGCTCAGTTCTTTCGACCGTGACAATTCCCTAAGTTGAATATCGACTAGTAAGTCTCACTTCATTTTGTTGCAAGGAGAACAAGTCGGAGGAAAAAATACTTCTATTGAAAAAATCAATAAGGACGGTCCTTATTACCTTAGCTAACGGAATGAAGATAAAAAGGAGTGAAAATCCAGGATTGTCCTTCTATATAGCCCAAATTTATTTCTAAAGTATTAAAAACTTGTCCCTTTCCGGTATTAAAAGAGATCTTATCCGAACCCCTCGGGGTCTAAAAAGGCAACATTTAGTATTTTATACGTTTTGTTCTCAATCAAACCCTTGCCAATTTACTGCTTTTCCAAAGAGCGAAGGCGATTTCGAAGAATACATAAGCACATACAGTTTTTTTTTCAGGGGTGGGGGGCATCTTAGATGCCCCCCCCCCACCCCTGAGTTTGTCAAGAAAACGGGCTCAAATATTGAAATCATGCGCAAATTTAGACCGTAGTACCCCAAACTGTTTTTCTCAAATAAAATCCACGAAGCGGACTAGTCCTAGGACTCCCCTAGGACTGTGACTAAGAATGCATATCATTATACTTAACTCCTCCTCTGAAGACTATGATCTCTGTCTGGGGAAAAGAATAGAATCAGAAAATGTTATTCAAGAGTAATTTTATAAAAAATACCTTTCATAATTTAGACCTCGGTCGCAAGTAAATTACGCTGTTTTTACAACATCAATAAATTAAAAGGTGAGGGAATTACGAATGGTTAACTGCACAGACAAAAAAAAGGTAATGAGTTCGTACAACGATTGGTAGGGCATATTAACGGTTCAAAATTTTATTCCTGCTTCAAGTAGGCAGATGCTTTGTTCAACGAGGTGGCAGCAACGACAATGCTTCTGACTCGCGAGTGGAGTGTCCAAACTTGAGGGTATCAATTATAATATATTCATATTTATACAGTATAAACTTACAATTTAAGTTATAAAGTCCTTCGTTTTTCTATTTGTTTGCTACGCCTTCCTTTTTTGACCTTTTCTGGCAGGAAAAAGTCACGAGATGATTTAGGAGAGGGGGACTCTGTAAGATTTGGGAAAAATTGGAGCGGTCTTGTACTTGAACATTAATCAGCTATATAAATACTACATTATTTATACGAACAATAATAAATAACGCCCGAAGCTGTTTTATACCTTTGATACAATTCTCAAATTGACATTGATTACTTTTTGCAGTTTTTTGCCTCCAAGTCAATTATATTTTTAAGTTTTGTTATGGTCGTTAATTTTTCAATTCGCGTATAAAACTGTGTGTATAAATTGCATAAACCTGGCATAAACTGTTCAAATACACATGTTTTGAGGCTCCGAGTTACAGTTATGGAAGCCCGAAGTTACAATAATTGGGAGCTAGCCTACAACTATGTTATCCTCTGCAAAGCCGGCTCACAACTTATTCTTCTTAGCCTCCGAAATAGCAAAATAAGGGGGTTTCTTCTGAGTACCTGGGTGACTGACCATATTTCAAACAGTAGGTTGTATGAAAAGCACAGTCCGATCCCGCTTTCTAGGGCTATAATGAGAGAAATGTTGGGATGGTTTGAACATGCTCGGCGGATGAAGGATGACAGATTGCCGAAGATTGTCCTTTTCTACCAACCGTCTAGGGTTAAACAGAAAGCAGGTGGTCCACGGTTGGGGTGGGAGGATGTCATAAATAAAAATTTAAGGGAAATGGGAACTTCCTGGGAAGGTGTAAAGAGGAAGGCTTTGAATAGATTGGGATGTAGGAGGAGCATGCGTAGCTGTGCAGGCCTCAGGCGGCTTGGTGCTGCGGTGAGTTGTTAGTTAGTAGTATTATGAAACCTAATTAGTACTAAGTATTTATCCCTGTTTTTTTTTCGCAATCATATTGCTGCAGCTACTCTTGACTATAATAATTGACTACTCTTGACGTAAGGGTGATATTTTTTGACTGCCTACCCGCTTGGAGACAAATTTCCTTCCCTCAAATGTATCGGAAACAAGGGAAATATAGACAAATTATTAGTCTTGGCATAAATACATATCAGGAGCCAATAATATGTATAGGAACCAATGATTCCAGTTCCAAGCCCTTCATCGCAGAGATCGTCAAGGTCTAACAGCTAAATGTTGCTGTTAAGTCTTTTAATTACCTCAGACTTTTAATCTGAATTATTTGTTTCAATGCATACATTAAAACTAAAGTTCTTAACCCCTTGGAATCTCTTAAATGGTATATCAGAGGCAACGAAAGAGCTCAAAACTTCCGTCACTTTTCATATTTATACTGCATACTATGGATAGATGCTGCAAAAAGAAAAGGAGGGTATATCCATCAGTAGAAGTGCATAGCCCCTACTCCATTAAGACAACCCTGGTCTAACAATCGATTCTTTATTAAATCTCTCTCACTTGTCTTTGAATTCTGTTTCCTAATTCCTTTGATCAAATTAAATAAAAAAACTTTTTTTTTAACTGAAAGTAAGCAGCGACATTAAAACTTAAAACGAACATAAATTATTCCATATATGAAAGGGGCTGTCCCCTCCTCAGCACTTCGCTCTTTACGCTAAAGTTTTTTATTGTCTTAAACAGTAGAGTTGTGAGAAAGAGTCAAACTTTAACGTAAAGAGCGAGGCGGTGAGAAGGGGACAACCTCTTTCATATATGGAATAATTTCTGTTCGTTTTAAGTTTTAATGTCGCTCCTTACTTTCAGTTAAAAAAGCTCGTTTTTTTATTTAATTTCTGAACATATTTAAATTAATGCAGGTTTTGAGTTTGGCTCACCGAACATGAATAATTAAAACGAAATTTGCATATTAATTTTCCTTTTTTTTGGCTAAATTGCTTTCTTGAAAGCTGTTTAATTTTATTTACGAACGTATTTTGTTAGTAATAAATATACGTAACGGACTTCTATATTCGTATACTTTTATTACGTATATTAGGGGGGTTCACCCCCCTAGTGAATACCTCGCTCTTTCTCCCAATTCTTTCTTCAATTTTCTTCCAATTCTTTAAAAATGACCTTTTAATCACAAAGGCCGTTAATTTCAATAAATAGAATAAGAATTTTAATTAGAATAAAACTCTTATGCGTAAGCGTAAAGCACTCTTTAGCGTAAAGAACAAGGTAGTGTCTTGAGGACGGACCGAGTCACATAAGTAATAATTTCTGTCGCTTTGAGTTTTGATGCTGACAAGTTTTCAATTCATAAGTTTTTCAGGTGGAAACTTGTTTTTTTTATTTGATTTCTGATTGTTTTTTAAATGATGCTGGGAAATCCGCCGCCTCCTTCAAAGTAATGTCCCTCCCCCTATGAAAACTTCCTCCATTGAAAGATCCTCCCATTTAACCTCCAATCCACCCCCCCCCACTACCAGAAAAAATCCTCCCTGAAAACGTCTGTATACTTCCCATAATAACCAATACTATACTGTAAACATTGGGCAAAGTTCATAAATTGCAGACCTTTCCCCGGGGAATGTGAGGGATAATGTCATCCTCAAAGACATAGTTATTATATTTTTCGACCATGCTGAACACAATGGCTATCTCAAAATTTTTATCGGGTGACTCTGGGAAAAAATGATCGTGGGAGGGGGCCTAGTTACCCTCCAATTTTTGTTCACTTAAAAAGGGCACTAGAAGTTTTCATTTCCGTTTGAATGAGCCCTCCCGCGATATTCTAGTACCACTGGGTCGATACGATCACCCCTGAAAAAAAAAACATGCATCCGTGATCTTTCTTCTGGCAAAAAATACAAAATACAAAAAAATACAAAATTCCACATTTTTGCAGATAAGAGCTTGAAACCTCTACAGTAAGGTTCTCTGACACGCTGAATCTGACGGTGTGATTTTCATTAAGGTTCTATGATTTTATAGGAGGTGTTTCCCCCTTTTTCCAAAAACAAGGCAAATTTTCTCAGGCGCGTAACTTTTGATCCGGAAAATACCCCCGCGGAAAATACCCCACCCCCCCCCCCCAAAAAAAATAAGGCTTTCCAATTTTGAAAATTTTATTTGAGTTTCATTTTTTTAATTTCCGTAGGTGGATGGAATTTTGGTACTTGTGTATTACAGTAGTATGTTAACTTATACTTTGCTTGAAGCTATAGGAATCTCCATGTTATTTGCTTGAAGCTATAGGAATCTCCATGTTACTTGTCTAGAAAGTGGATTTACTTGACTTATGTTTTTTGGGGTCTTTCCAAGCTATGTGCTATTTGCTTATGTCCCATTGGTACCATTCCAAACGAGCGGGGATTCCTCACCTGTTCCTAAACATTGCAAAAAAGATAGAAGTATGAACGGGGATTCCCCCCACAAGTTTGTTTCAACTCCAAATTTTTCAATCAGACTGGTTTTATGAAAGCATAGTGTGTACAAGTGTGTAGGCTTTGTTATTAAAAACTTGGACACTACAATCAGAATTGTTTGATTGATATTTAAAAAGGGGTAATGAGATTTGCGTATTGGAGTGTAGGATTCGCGAATTTGATCCTATTAAGGATTTACTTGAAATAAAAATTTGTAACTAGAAATGGCTGAAAAGTGTTTTGGGGGAGATGAGGTGATTGTGTACTGTATAATACACAACTGATGTTTGGACAGTAAAATCAGAATTGTTTGATTGACATTTAAAAAGGGGTAATGAGATTTGCGATTTGGAATGTAGGATTCGCGAATTTGATCAAATTAAGGATTTACTTGAAATAAAAATTTTTAACTAGAAATGGCTGAAAAGTGTTTTGGGGGAGATGGAGTGATCGTGTACTGCATAATACACATGTGATGTTTGGACAGTGTTGTCAATTTAAAATAGTTTAACGTTCCCTCCTTCCCCCCTTTCTGAGGGCAGGGGAGGGGGGGTCAATTTTGGAGGGAAAACCAAAAATACTCAGAATCGAAAATAAATGGTTCTGCCTCAAGGGGAAGGCTCAGAGGCCTTTCGTTCCCCCTTTTCTGAGGGCAGGGGAGGGGGGGGGGTCAATTTTGGAGGGAAAACAAAAATACTCAGAATCGAAAATAAACGGGATCTGCCTCAAGGGGAAGGTTCAGAGGTCCCTCCTTCCCGCATTTCTGAGGGCAAGAGAGGGGGGTCAGTTTTGGAGGGAAAATCAAAAATAACCAGAATTGAAAATAAATAGGAACTGTATCAAGGGGAAGGCTGAGAGGCCCTTGGTTCCCCCATTTCTGAGGGCAGGGGAGGGGGGTCAATTTTGGAGGGAAAACCAAAAATACTCCGAATCGAAAATAAACGGGATCTGCCTCAAGGGGAAGGCTCAGAGGCCCTTCGTTCCCCTTTCTGAGGGCAGTTGAGGGGGGGGGGTCAATTTTGGAGGGAAAATCAAAAATGCTCAGAATTGAAAATAAATGGGATCTGCCTCAAGGACAAGGCTCAGAGGCCCTTCGTTCCCCCATTTCTGAAAGCAGGGAAGGGGGGGGTCAATTTTGTAGGGAAAACCAAAAATACACAGAATCTAAAATAAATGGGATCTGCCTCAAGGGCAAGGTTCAGAGGCCCCCCTTCCCCCATTTCTGAGGGCAGGCAAAGGGGGGGGGGTCAATTTTGGAGGGAAAACCAAAAATACTCAGAATCGAAAATAAACGGGATCTGCCTCAAGGGCAAGACTCAGAGGCCCCTCCTTCCCCCATTTCTGAGGGCAGGGGAGGGGGGGGGTCAATTTTGGAGGGGAAACAAAAATGCTCAGAATCGAAGATAATTTTCATTCGTCTTAGTTTTTTTAGCGATGCTCCTTATTTCTAGTTGAAAATGCTTATTTTTGAATTTAATTGGTAATTAAAAGTCAAATTCTAACATAAAGACCAAGGTATTTCGGAGGGGGTAGCTAACTTCATATACGGGATAATTTCCATTCGTCTTCGTTTTTAACGATGATCCTTATTTCTAGTTGAAAATTCTTATTTTTTAATTTAATTGGGAATGAAAAGTCAAAGTCTAACATAAAGAACAAGGTATTTAGGAGGGGGTAGCTAACTTCATATACGGGATAATTTCCATTCGTCTTAGTTTTTAACGATGCTTCTTATTTCTAGTTGAAAATGCTTATTTTTTAATTTAATTGGGAATGAAAAGTCAAATTCTAACATAAAGAACAAGGTATTTTGGAGGGGGTAGCTAACTTCATATACGGCATAATTTCCATTCGTCTTAGTTTTTAACGATGCTACTTATTTCTAGTTGAAATGATTATTTTTTTAAATTTAATTGGGAATGAAAAGTCTAACTCTATCATAAAGAACAAGGTATTTTGGAGGGGCTAGCTAACTTCATATACGGGATAATTTCCATTCGTCTTAGTTTTTAACGATACTCCTTATTTCTAGTTGAAAATGCTTATTTTTTAATTTAATTAGGAATGAAAAGTCAAAGTCTAACATAAAGAACCAGCTATTTAGGAGGGGGTAGCTAACTTCATATACGGGGTAATTTCCAGTCGTCTTCGTTTTTTTAACGATTATCCTTATTTCTAGTTGAAAATGCTTATTTATTAATTTAATTAGGAATGAAAAGTCAAAGTCTAACATAAAGAACAAGGTATTTCGGAGGGGGTAGCTAACTTCATATACGGGATAATTTCCATTCGTCTTAGTTTTTAACGATGCTCCTTATTTCTAGTTGAAAAGGCTTATTTTTTAATTTAATTGGGAATGAAAAGTCAAAAGTCTAACATAAAGAACAAGGTATTTCGGAGGGGGGCTCGTTACTGATATTGATATTAGTGCGTAAAAACTATTAACTGACAAAAATATCCAGAACTTTTTTTTTCTTATAGCCTTGACTTTGAAGACATTTCTTCATCTTAATTGGCTTTAGAAATATCGTGCAAAATAAACTAGCCTAACAGTCATTGCTTTGTCGAATTTTGAGCAAAAACAAAAGGATTGTAACACCTGATTGGCCCGTTTTACCAACTTTTACCTTGAGAATCGATGTTGTTAGCAGAGTTTCAAAAGGATCGTTTATTAGTGCTGCCGTATCTGATGACGATGCTCCTTATTTCTAGTTGAAAATGCTTATTTTTTAATTTAATTGGGAATGAAAAGTCAAAAGTCTAACATAAAGAACAAGATATTTCGGAGGGGAGCTCGTTACTGATATTGATATTAGTGCGTAAAAACTACAAACTGACAAAAATATCCAGAACTTTTTTTTCTTATAGCCTTGACTCGGAAGACATTTCTTCATCTTAATTGGCTTTAGAAATATCATGCAAAATAAACTAGCCTAACAGTCATTGCTTTGTCGAATTTTGAGCAAAACAAAAGGGTTGTAACACCTGATTGGCCCCTTTTCCAACTTTTACCTTGAGAGTTGATGTTGTTAGCATAATTTCAAAAGGATCGTTTATGAGTGCTGGCGTATCTGATGAAATGAAAATGCTTATTTTTTAATTTAATTGGGGTGAAAAGTCAAAGTCCAATATAAAGAACAAGGTATTTTGGAGGGAGGGCTCATCACTGATATTGATATTAGTGCGTAAAAACTACAAACTGACAAAAATATCCAGAACTTCTTTTTTTTCTTATAGCCTTGACTTTGAAGACATTTCTTCATCTTAATTGGCTTTAGAAATATCATGCAAAATAAACTAGCCTAACAGTCATTGCTTTGTCGAATTTTGAGCAAAACAAAAGGATTGTAACACCTGATTGGCCCGTTTTCCAACTTATACCTTGAGAGTCGATGTTGTTAGCAGAATTTCAAAAGGATCGTTTATGAGTGCTGGCGTATCTGATGAAATAAAAATGCTTATTTTTTAATTTAATTGGGGTGAAAAGTCAAATTCTAACATAAAGAACAAGGTATTTCGGAGGGGGGGGCAGCTCACTTCATATACGGGGTAATTTCCATTCGTCTTAGTTTTTTAACGATGCTCCTTATTTCTATTTAAAAATGCTTATTTTCAATTTAATTGTGATGAAAAGTCAAAGTCTAACATAAAGAACAAGGTATTTCGGAGGGGGGATCGTTACTGATATTGATATTAGTGCGTAAACTACAAACTGACAAAAATATCCAGAACTTTTTTTCTTATAGCCTTGACTTTGAGGACATTTCTTCATCTTAATTGACTCTAGAAATATCATGCAAAATAAACTAGCCTAACAGTCATTGCTTTGTCGAATTTTGAGCAAACAAAAGGATTGTAACATCTGATTGGCCCGTTTTCCAACTTTTACCTTGAGATTCGATGTTTTTAGCAGAATTTAAAATGTATCGTTTATCAGTGCTGCCGTAGCTAATGAAATAATTTAGGTCGTATGATAATTTTTTTTTTTAATGCAGAAGTTTTTTTTTAGTAAGGACCCACGAGATAACACGTACCCAGAGAAAACACACACAAAGATAAAAAACACACATAGAGACGGCACATGCATAGAGACAACAAACACACAGAGACGACACCCACACAAAGACGACACACACACACACAGAGATGACACACACACACACAGAGACGACATACTCAAAGTGAGGACTTACACATAGAGACGACACACACACACACAAACACACACACAGAGACGAGACACATAGAGGGACAACACACACACACACACAGAGACGACAAACACACAGAGACAACACACACACACAAAGAGACGACACACACACACACAGATACGAAACACACAAAGAGACGACACACACACAGAGACGACACACACACACACACACACAGATAGAGACAACACAGACACAGAGACGACATACATACATAGAAGACAAAAAAACAGAGACGACACACCCACATATAGACGACACACACACACACAAAGACTACAAACACAGAGACAACACACGCACAGAGACGACACACGCACAGAGACGACACACACAAAGAAAACAATCAAAGAGACAACACACACACAGAGACAACACACGCACACACAGAGACGACACACACATAGACACGAAATACGCACACAGAAGACACACACACAGAGACGACACACACACACAGAGAAGACACACGCACAGAGACGACACACACACAGAAACACCACACACACACACACACACACACACACACACACACACACTCACAGAGACTACACGCACATAGCGACGACACACACACAGAGACTACAACACACAGAGAGAAGACACACGCACAGAGACGACACACACAAACACACACACACACACAGAGAGAGAGATACGACACACACACACAGACGACACACACACATACAGACGACACATGCACCGGGACTATACACACACAGAGACGACACACACACAGAGCGACGACACACACACAGAGACGACACACACACACAGAGAAGACACACGCGCAGAGACGACATACGCACAGAGACGATACACACACAGAGACAACACACAAACAGAGAGACTAGACACATAGACATGAAATGGCAAACACACATAGAGACAACACACACAAACACACACACAGATTCGAAACACACACAGAGACGACACACGCATAGATACAACACAAACACACACAGACAACACCCACAGAGAGACGACACACACACAGAGATGACACACTCAAATTGACGACTTACACATAGAGAAGACACACACACAGAGAAGACAAACACACAGAGACGACACACATAGAGAGATGACACACACACACACAAACACACACACACACAGAGAACACACACAAAGAGAGAAAACATACACACATAGACAACACACACACACAGATACTAAAAACACAAAGAGACGGCACCTGGAAAGTGACGACACACACACACACAGAGTACACAACAAAAACAGAGACGACACATTCACAGACATGACACACACATAGACACGACGCACGGACAGACACGACACACGAACAGAGTCATAGTGAGAGAGATATCCAAAAAGTTGGGTTGATCTAGGTTCACTTCGAGTGGCGCGCCACTCTAAGTGAACCTAGATCAACCCAACGTTTTGGATATCTCTCTCACTATGACTCTGTTCGTGTGTCGTGTCTGTGCGTTTGTCGTCTCTATGTGTGTGTCATGTCTGTGAATGTGTCGTCTCTGTTTTTGTTGTGGACTCTGTGTGTCTGTGTGTGTCGTCTCTGTGCGTGTGTCGTCTCTTTGTGTGTTTCGTATCTGTGTGTTGTGTGTTGTCTCTTTGTGTGTGTTGTCTCTGTGTGTTTGTCGTCTCTGTGTGTGTGTGTGTCATCTCTCTATGTGTGTCGTCTCTGTGTGTTTGTCGTATCTGTGTGTGTGTCTTCTCTATGTTTAAGTAGTCACTTTGAGTGTGTCGTCTTTGTGTGTGTTTCGTCTCTGTCTGTGTGTTGTCTCTGTGTGTGTGTTGTCTGTGTGTGTTTGTGTGTATATATGCGTGTGTCGTCTCTCTGTGTGTGTTTTCTCTGTGTGTGTGTGTCGTCTCTATGTGTGTTTGTCATTTCATGTCTATGTGTCTCGTCTCTGTGTGTGTGTGTGTTGACTCTGTGTGTGTATCGTCTCTGTGCGTGTGTCGTGTGCCGTCTCTGTGTGTGTCGTCTCTGCGCGTGTGTCGTCTCTCTGTGTGTGTGTCGTCTCTGTGTGTGTGTCGTCGCTATGTGTGTGTGTTGTCTCTGTGTGTGTATCGTCCCTGTGCCTGTTTCGTCTCTATGTGCGTATGTCCGCTCCGTGTGTGTTTCGTCTCTCTTCTCTGTGTGTGTGTGTGTCGTCTCTATGCGTGTGTCTTCTCTCTGTGTGTTGTAGTCTATTTGCGTGTTTCGTCACTGTGCGTGTGTCATCGCTCTGTGAGTGTCGTCTCTCTGTATGTGTGTGTATGTGCTGTGTCTGTGTGCGTGTCGTCTTTGTGACTGTGTGTTCACTCTGTGCGTTTTCGTCTCTGTGTGTGTGTCGTCTCTGTGCGTGTTTAGTCGCTATGTTTGTGTTGTCTCTGTGTCTGTTTGTGTTGTCTATGTGTGCGTGTTGTCTCTGTGTGTGTGTGTTTCGTCTCTGTGCGTGTGTTGTCTCTGTGTTTGTTGTCTTTGTGTGTGTGTCGTCTCTATGTGAGTGTGTCGTCTCTGTTTTTGTGTCTTCTCTGTATGTTTGTCGTCTCTGTGTCTGTGTTGTCTCTATGTGTTTGTGTGTGTGTGTGTGTGTCGTCTCTGTGTGTGTGCCGTCTCTTTGTGTCTTTAGTATCTGTGTGTGTGTGTGTGTCGTCTCTTTGTGTGTGTGTGTTGTCTCTGTGCGTTTGTCGTCTCTGGCTGTGTGTGTCGTCTCTCTATGTGTCTCGTCTCTGTGTGTTTGTCGTCTGTGTGTGTGTGTGTGTGTGTGTGTCGTCTCTATGTGTAAGTCGTCACTTTGAGTATGTCGTCTCTGTGTGTGTGTGTCATCTCTGTGTGTGTGTGTCGTCTCTGTGTATGTGTCGTCTCTTTGTGTGTGTTGTCTCTATGCATGTGTCGTCTCTATGTGTGTTTCGTATCTGTGTGTGTGTTCTCTCTGTGTGCGTGTTGTCTCGAGTGTCCTTACTATAAAAAAACTACTGCATTAAAAAAAAAAAAATTATCATACGACCTAAATTATTTCATCAGATACGCCAGCACTCATAAACGATCCTTTTGAAATTCTTCTAACAACATCGATTCTCAAGGTAAAAGTTGGAAAACGGGCCAATCAGATGTTACAATCCTTTTGTTTGGTCCAAATTCGACAAAGCAATGACTGTTAGGCTAGTTTATTTTGCATGATATTTCTAGAGCAAATTCAGATGAAGAAATGTCTTCAAAGTCAAGGCTATAAGAAAAAAAGTTCTGGATATTTTTGTCAGTTTGTAGTTTACGCACTAATATCAATATCAGTAACGAGCCCCCCTCCGAAATACCTTGTTTTTTATGTTAGACTTTGACTTTTCATCACAATTAAATTAAAAAATAAGCATTTTCAACTAGAAATAAGGAGCATCGTCATCAGATACGCCATCACTAATAAACGATCCTTTTGAAATTCTGCTAACAACATCGATTATCAAGGTAAAAGTAGGAAAACGGGCCAATCAGGTGTTACAATCCTTTTGTTTTGCTCAAAATCCGACAAAGCAATGACTGTTAGGCTAGTTTATTTTGCATGATATTTCTAAAGCCAATTAAGATGAAAAAATGTATTCAAAGTCAAGGCTATAAGAAAAAAAAAGTTTTGGATATTTTTGTCAGTTTGTAGTTTACGCACTAATATCAATATCAGTAATGAGCCCCCCTCCGAAATACCTTGTTCTTTATGTTAGACTTTTGACTTTTCATCACAATTAAATAAAAAAATAAGCATTTTCAACTAGAAATAAGGAGCATCGTTAAAAAACTAAGACGAATGGAAATTATCCCGTATATGAAGTGAACTGCCCCCCCCCCCGAAATACCTTGTTCTTTATGTTAGACTTTGACTTTTCATTCCCAATTAAATTAAAAAATAAGCATTTTCAACTAGAAATAAGGAGCATCGTTAAAAACTAAGACGAATGGAAATTATCCCGTATATGAAATTAGCTACCCCCTCCGAAATACCTTGTTCTTTATGTTATACTTTGACTTTTCATTCCCAATTAAATTAAAAAATAAGCATTTTCAACTAGAAATAAGGAGCATCGTTAAAAACTAAGACGACTGGAAATTATACCGTATATGAAGTTAGCTAGCCCCTCCGAAATACCTTGTTCTTTATGTTAGAGTTTGACTTTTCATTCCCAATTAAATTTAAAAAAATAAGCATTTTCAACTAGAAATAAGGAGCATCGTTAAAAACTAAGACGAATGGAAATTATCCCGTATATGAAGTTAGCTACCCCTTCCGAAATACCTTGTTCTTTATGTTAGACTTTGACTTTTCATTCCCAATTAAATTAAACAATAAGAATTTTCAACTAGAAATAAGGAGCATCGTTAAAAACTAAGACGAATGGGAATTATCACTTAGATGAAGTTAGATACCCCCTCAGAAATACCTTGTTCTTTATATTAGAATTTGACTTTTCATTAAAAATAAAAATAAAAAATAATACATATCATTTTTTTATAAGTAGCATCGTTAAAAACGAAGACGAATGGAAATTATCCCGTATATGAAGTTAGCTACCCCCTCAAAATACCTTGTTCTTTATGTTAGAGTTTGACTTTTAATTCCCAATTAAATTCAAAAATAAGCATTTTCAACTATAAATAAGGAGCATCGCAAAAAAAACTAAGACGAATGAAAATTATCTTTGATTCTTAGCATTTTTGGTTCCCCTCCAAAACTGACCCCCCTCCCCGGCCCTCAGAAATTGAGATCTGAGGGGCCTTTGAGCTTTGCCCTTGAGGCAGATCCCATTTATGTTCGATTCTGTGTATTTTTTGATTTTCCCTCCAAAATTGACCCCCCTCCCCTGTCCGCAGAAATGGGGGACCACCGGGCCGCTGCGCCTTCCCCTTGCGGCTGATCCCAGTTATTTTCGATTCTGAGAATTTTTAATTTTCCCACCAAAATTGACCCCCCCTCGCATGCCCTCAGAAATGGAGGAACGAGGGGCCGCTGAGCCTTGCCCGTGAGACAGATCCCGCGTTATTTTTGATCCTGAGCATTTTTTATTTTCCCTCCAAAACTGGCCCCCCCTGCCCTCAGAAATGGGGGAACGAGGGTCCTCTGAGCCTTCCCCTTGAGGCGTATCCCGTTTATTTTCGATTCTGAGTATTTTTGGTTTTCCCTCCAAAATTGCCCCCCCTCCCCTGCCCTCAGAAATGGGGGAACTAAGGGCCTCTGAGCCTTCCCCTTGAGGCAGATCCTATTTATTTTCGATTCTGAGCATTTTTTATTTTCCCTCCAAAATTGACCCCCCCCTCCTCTGCCCTCAGAAATGGAGGAAGGAGGGGCCTCTGAGCCTTGCCCTTGAGGCAGATCCCATTTATTTTCGATTCTGATTATTTTTGGTTGTCCCGCCAAAATTGACCCCCCCCCCTCTCCGGCCCGCGGAAAGGAGGGAACGAAGGGCCTCTGAGCCTTCCCCTTGAGGCAGATCTCATTTATTTTCGATTCTGAGTATTTTTGGCTTTCCCTCCAAAATTGACCCCCCCTCCCCTGCCCCCAGAAATGGGGGAAGAAAGGACTGTTAAACTATTTTAAATTGATAACACTGTCTAAACATCACATGTGTATTATACAGTACACAATCACCCCATCTCCCCCAAAACCCTTTTCAGCCATGTCTTGCTAAAAATTTTTATTTCAAGTAAATCCTTAATAGGATCAAATCCGCGAATCCTACACTCCAATTCGCAAATCTCATTACCCCTTTTTAAATGTCAATCAAACAATTCTGATTGTACTGTCCAAACATCAGTTGTGTATTATACAGTACATAATCACCTCATCTCCCCCAAAACACTTTTCAGCCATTTCTAGTTAAAATTTTTTATTTCAAGTAAATCCTCAATAGGATCAAATTCGCGAATCCTACACTCCAATTCGCAAATCTCATTACCCCTTTTTAAATGTCAATCAAACAATTATGATTGTAGTGTACAAGTTTTTAATAACAAAGCCTACACACATGTACACACTATGCTTTCAAAAAACCAGTCTGATTGAAAAACTTGGAGTTGAAACAAACTTGTGTGGGGAATCCCCATTCATACTTCTATCTTTTTTTGCAATGTTTAGGAACAGGCGGGGAATTCCCGCTCGTTTGGAATGGTACCAACGGGACATAAGCAAATAGCACGTAGCCTGGAAAGACACCAAGGAACATAAGGCAAGCAAATCCTTTGTCTCGGCAAATAACATGGAGATTCATATAGCTTCAAGCAAATAACATGGAGATTCCTATAGCTTCAAGCAAATAACATGGAGATTCCTATAGCTTCAAGCAAAGTATAAGTTAACATACTACTTATTACACGCCACTTACTCAAGTTTACGCTGTGAAAAATTCGAGAACACACCGGTTTTTTTTTAGTTTATTCGTTACTTTAGAAATAAATTTGCGATATAGATTTGCACATTAGGGGGGAGGGCGGGGTAAGCATAGCGGGTCTGCATGTAAAATGTGTTTGGTACAATTATTCTGCATAGACAAATAAGTGTATTTTAAAGCTAAATATACGGCCATGAACGCAGTAAAATAACACAAATGAATATAGTGAATGGTGGGGTGTTTAACCCCCAGAAAATGCCCCACCCCCACGAAAAATACCCACCCCCATGGAAAGTAAACCCCGTGGAAAATACCCTCCCCCCATTTGGAAAGTATGGTTTCTAAATTTGAAACTTTTATTTAAGTTTTTGTTTTAATTTCGTTGAAAAGTGCTAAGGAACGGAAAAACACCAGAAGTGTCTTAAAAACTTAGAAAAAAAAATACAAATCCATTTGTGTGGAAAAGACTTCCATATGAACTTCTGCAGTTTTTGGCAGTAGTGGGTGCTAAATTAAACAAAAAAAAAGATAAAGAAGAAAACAAATTTGAATTTTTAAGGACAAAAGCGTTGTCAAATTCTACAAGTTTGTTTTTCTTATCTTCCAAGTGTAAAACTACCACAAATCCCCATTAACAAATAATGAAACCCAAAACTAATAGAAATTATAATGGATAGCTTAGTCAAACTTAAAACGAGCAAAAAGTAAAAGGAGTATGGCTGACAACACCCATGTCTTCTTCAGACCAGAAAATAATTTGCACTAAGTTTTTTGCACTAATAATTTGCACCAAAAGTGGCAGTTGGTGTGCAAAAATTTGCACATTAGGGGGGTGGGGGTAATTTTATTTCTGATGTAAATGAGAGTCAAGTTTAAAACTTTCCCCCCACCCCCCTACGATGTATTCAAACGTCCGGAATTGTGAAAGCAAGGGGTGGGTGCTAAAAGTTATCACTGACAAAAATGTCTTATATTTGTTATATAAAGCATAAAAAAAGTACGTAATGAATGCGCCAGGTTAATTCGTAAGTCAATAATATGATAGAGTAAATATTTACCGAAAATACAATAGTACAAAATAGTCCACTCTACTTGTTCCTTTTTTTTCGCAAAACAAGACGAAATTAAAGACGACTTTCGTTTGTTTACCCTGCTCTGTATCCGCTCAACCTCTCTGGCTGCCTCATCTTCTTCGCGCATCTTCCGGCTCAAAGCCTCGATCATACTTTGTGCGAGGCTTATTTCTACAAAGTCTTTGGCATCTATGGTTTTTTTCAGCTTCTCATTAGCTTCTTGAAGAAGCCTTTCAGCTACTTGTCTCTTCTCCTTTTCAACTGACTTCTTCTCAATCAAATCTTTTTCCAGGTGTTCAATGGCCTTCTTCTCAGATAACATCCTCTTTTTTTCCTCTTCTTCTTATTTCCTTTTGGACTCCTCTTCAGCCTGTCTAGATCACTCAGCTTCCAAGTACAGTTTATAACTCTGGCAAGCATTTCGCCCCAAAATCAACACCTATCTAGTAATAGGGACAATCTCAGGCTTGTTCTCGAACTTGTTTAGAACATCAGAGACTATCAGTCTAGCATTGAGCAATTTGACCTTCATCGATGATTTTTCCACGGTGTTGATCCGTCCTGACTAGGAAAAATCATGTCCAACATCCGCGTTCCCATGCGACATGCAGAGAGCTGCTTTTACTATCTTTGAAACAAGGGGATATTTTGTCTGTCCTTGATGGTTTTTCAGACTAAAAACCAAGTTCCATTAAATATCAATCCTCGCTGAAGTCATGTTCTTAGGCAAACTCGGTTCCAGCTAGAGCAAGTTCCATTCGTCAATAGCAGCTTCAGTATTCACACAGAAAGGCATAAATCCAACGATTTTTACAAAGTCGCTTGTTCTTGTCTCAGGATTCGAATCATACAGCCGCAGGCACCGGAAATGCTGAAGGGCACTTTAACCAAGTGATTTCTCTTCAATATGGTGGAAAGCGGCCAGGTAAGCAGTTCTGGCAGTACATCTGAAGTTCAGAGCATCAATTTTTGTACCTTCGATAGGCATTCTTCCACGCCGTCACCGCATGCTACTTTATCGGATGGAAGAAAATCCCCACTTGAATTGGAGAGCTCAGAAAAATTGTTTCCCTTCTGAATATCAGTCAAAGCACTTTGCTTGACAAAACGGCTGGCGGTCATCATTACTAGTCGACGCATTTCGTCATACAGAATGTTGATAAGTGGTTCTTCACGTTGAAACAACTCTGTGAACTGAGCAAATAGCTTTCCGAAAGATATGACAAAGAGGACTAACGCTTTGGTTGTGGTACACTGGAGACTGCTAGAAATCTCTCGGTATCTGCTAGACTTTATCAATTCTGGTCATTTCTTAGAGATGAATTTCAGAAAATACTCATCGAGAGCATCCCATTGCTCATCAAGTCTATCAGCTGAAACAACAAGGGTTAGCCATCGACTTGGCACATGTTTCAGAAAACAATGTGGAGGAAGCTTGAGATTCTCCTGGATGGTACCAAAGTCTTCTAAACGGGCAGGCCAACCACTAAAGAAGTAGAAAATTCGAATCGCAAAATCGGAAACTTTGGATCCGTGATGGTCCAAACCTTTCAAAAAAGCGTTGTGGACTATGTGTATGTTGCCTGTCCCAATGTCAACTTTCTTGTTGACATTAGGTCCGTCACTTCCCAGCATCAAGACTTGACGGAGATCAAAGTTAGCATCCTTTAGAGCTTGTAGTAGGTGCTGGTGTAAATCTTCCACTTTTGCGTGTCCTATGAAAAAGCACTGTAAGTGCCATAGAGAGACTGTTTCTTCAGTCTCTGACCAGTAACTAATAATGATATTCAACTCCTTTGCGCCTTTGGCATTTGTAGTCTCATCGTAAAACAGCGCCAAGTAAGAAGATCCAACGTCTCGTAGAAGGTCCTTGCGAAAAGCATTAGTGTGAATCCATGTAAAAAAAAACAGAAAAAGAAAAAAAAGAATAATCAATCAATTCATGATCTTCTGCCAAGAAGTTATGTTAAAGCTAATAAGCTTGAATCAACTTTTTAGGAAAATTACTACTAGAAAACTCCATGAAGGTAGCAGATTCAAGAAAGAAAAAGAAAAAGACTAAAATATAGCTTAGTACAAGAAGATATAGGGGCCAAACTAGATGTAACAAATTAGAAACCAAATTAGATGTAACAATGTCTTTTTGAACAGAAGAAAATGTATGTTCACAAAACATGCAGTGTTAAAGTCTGAAACGTTTAAAATAAAACTCTTGCACATACATTTGCTTCGCTTGTCCTTTATAAGGAAAGAGACAGCAACCGCAAGTGCTTTCCAGCTGATGACAAGAAAAATATGAACTTTATGAACCTTTTTTCTAAATTATGAACCATTTATGAACCTAGGTTAAAAATATGAACTTTTTTCATAATTATGAACCCAGTGGGAGGCCTGTAATTACAAGAAAACAAAAGGGAAAAAGCAGAATAGGGAAAACCACGGAAAAAATGTTTGTTGCCCCATTGTTGGCTGCCTGCCAATAGATTTTGACCCATTATAAGGAAAAATACAAGTTTTAATTTGTGACTGAGTGACCCCTAACAAGTTTTCCACAAAAAAAAAATTCTAGAAATCAAGACATATAAAGAAATTTCGTATATGAATGCTTGCAAATTCACCCAGCGTAAAACTGCTTCTTAAAATTTCATCTCCTGGAAAATATTTAAAATTCTCCCAGCAGAAAATTCGTCCTCCCCTCCCCATCCAAAAAATGTATGCATACTTCCCAATAACAAATAAAACAAAGGGCGATTTTTATAACTTAAAAACCTTTCCCCAGGGGATGTAGGGGGTCATTTTATCTCCAAAGACATAGTTATCGGGCCTTTCAACTATGCTGAAGAAATAAGCTATCTCAAAATTTTGATTGATTTTGGGAAAAAGTGACGTGGGAGGGGGCCTAGTTGCCCCCTAAGTTTTTTGGTCGCTTGAAAATGGCACAACAACTTTTCATTTCCATGACAATGAGCCCTATCCCGACGTTCTAGGCCTACTGGGTCGATAAGATGACCCCTGGGGAAAAAAAACAACAAATAAACACGCATCCGTGATTTATCTTCTGGTAAAAATTACAAAATTCCACATTTTTGCAGATATGAGCTTGAAACGTCTTCAGTAGGGTTCTTTGATACGCTCAATCTGATGACGTCATTTTCATTAAAATTATATGACCTCAAGTCATATAATTGAATTATACCCCCCTTGAAGTCATATAATTTTAATGAAAATAACGCAGATTGAGCGTATCAAAGAACCCTACTGTAGATGTTTCAAGCTCATATCTGCAAAAATGTGGAATTTTGTAATTTTTACCAGAAGATAAATCATGGATGCACGTTTATTTGTTTTTTTTTTTTACTTAAAAAGTTCACTAACTGTTCTTCAGTTCTGTAATACTGCGTTGAATATTCTTCTAATTAAAAATGAAATAATGCTGAATTTATAGGTGCAAAATTTACCATCTTGTTCTTCTAAAAGCAAATGAAATGTTGCTGATTCTAAAGTTGATCTGTCATCCCCATATATACGACATTGGTATTTTTTCCATATTTTTCACATTTGTAGAGACAATAAAGAAGGAGTTAATCCCCTAGACTGAAATGTTCTATCCAGCTGGTATATGTATTTTATATACCATATTATTGAGCAGTTGAAATGAGGTACTTTCCACTTTCAACAAAGGTTTCATTCATTATGGCATTAACAACGATTTGTTTCCTTACTTCAATTCCTTGCAAATTATAATCATGTGCCTCAATTCATTCACTAGATACAAGTATTTGTAAAATCCTCCAACAAGTTCACTCCTATAGCGTTCATGCAATTTTGGCAAAGCACGTTTTAACTTCACAAGTGAAAAACATGATACAGGCTTCTATCACATTGCAAAATCGATTTAGGACTCTTTTACATGCAGTATGTGATCACTCACCAAACCAGAACAAATACAAAAACTATAACAATACCACCTTAGTTCAAAACTAGCAAAACGCACCATAAGAAAACGCAGCACCACAGCCGAAAAAAACAACAACAAAAACATTACATTAGAAACATGGATGGCAACCCTGCTTAAGTTTATGAGGTACATAGCAAATATCAACCAAACTTTTAATGATCCATTGAGTTTTATCGACCTTTTTAATGAATCATTTTATAACTATTTTTTATAGATGAATGATTTTATTAGACAGATCAGATTAAACAGGCCAGTCTTTAAGTTTTGATAACTCTGTAAATAGGGACGGCATTTGGATCCCAAACTTAGTTCAGAACATAATTAGTGTCTTCATTTTGGCCCGGGTAACTTAATATAACACCAAGGTGAGAACTATATTTTTAAAGGTGGTCTAAGATAAACATAACAGGAGCGTTCTCAGTATTTTATAAAAAGAGGGGAATATTCAAAGGAATATATTAATTTATTAAGAAATTATTTGAAAAAAAAACTACGTTTTCTAAAGAGTTAAAGAGGCTGAGTCACGAGTTCGAACCTTAAAACGTACAGAAATTAGGAGGTACATTTGGGGGGCTGCCGCCCCCCAAACCCCCGCTTCCGTATATAAAAGGGACTGTGCCCTCCTCAACGCCTCGCTCTTTACGCTAAAGTTTGACTTTCTGACAACTCTTTTTTTTTAAACAATAAAAACAATAAAAACAGCAATCTATTTTTGACGCAAGCAAATCCCCACAAAACTTGATATTTGGTTTTTGGAAAACAGGATCGGATTGAATCCTGTATTGAAGGAAGGAATGATCGGATTGAGCTGAAATTTTGAGGATAAGCTCCCACGCCCCAGGAAAGCTTATCCTCTAAATTTCAGCCCGATCAGACAACGTTAAAGGGGGGCTGTGGTGGGAAAAATTAACATGGGCTCTGATAGGAAAACGAGATTTTTCGTAAATGTAAATTCGGGGGATAATTTTTTCTGTCTGAAAATATCAAAAGGCCCTAACAGGTCGAATGAGTCCTCATTCACCCGGATCCGTTGCCAACTGTGGCCTGTAGGCGTGGCTAACAAAAAAAAAATTGATGAACATTAAGTGGCTATTTTTGGTTTTTGGAAAAAAGGGAAGAAGTGATCGGATTGAGCTGAAATTTCAAGGATAAGCTCCCAGGCCCTAAGAAAGCTTATCCTCTAAATTTCAGCCCGATCAGACAACGTTAAATGGGGGCTGTGGTGGGAGGGTCGAAGCTTTCAGCCCACTTTCCCCCATGAAGATAAAGTCGGAGGGAGGTGAAATTTTGCATGTTTCTTAGTTTGAGCTTAGGCTACAAAATGCGATCATCGCCGTCTCTCTGCTACCGCTAGGACCGGAAATCGCTTAATATTGTGGTGGGTCGCCTCTTTAAAGAGGCACAAGTATGCCTCCTTGATAAAATCCAATTATGAGAAAAGTCGTGAAAAACTCGAGGTTCGAGGAGAGAAAAAGCACGTAACACCTTCGTTTGTTTGATTAATGCGTACAAATCACTCCACAAATTACAAAAAGTTGTAATTAAATGACTTAATGCAATAATGAAACATTGGATATTGAAAGAAATTAATTAAAAAAAAAATTTCCACAAAATAAGTTTTTCAAAAAAAATGAAGACCTCCATTAAACCAAAAATGAACAAAAATAGAATCAAATGGTCTACCAAGCATACAAATACTACAAAACAAAATCAATAAATAAACTGAACCCGGATCAAACAGAAAATAAAATAAATAACAGAGTAAAACTCAAAACAATCAGGAGTTAAGATGAGCAGGGTTGTAAAACCTTATGCTTTCTAAGAGCCAGAATATAATTTTTACTTTACTGAAAAAAAGTCAAATGAATGTACTGAAAAAAATTTGCATTGTCAGTTTAATATACATATGCTGATATTTATTCCTTAAAATCTTAATTAATTTTTGATTTCTTAAAGTTATAAAGGTGAAAACATTTAAAATAATTTTTTTCAGTAAAGTACAAAATATATTCTGGCTTTCAGAAAGCATGGCGTTTAGAACACTACTCATATTAATTTCTGCATGTTTTGAGCTTGACACTGTTATTTATTTTAATTTCTGTTGTTGTTTTTTTTGGGGGGGGGGGGTCATTTATTTTTTTATGCTGATTTGTGTTAGTTGTGTGCTTGGTAGATTATTTGATTCTATTTTTGTTAATTTTTTGTTAAATGGAGTTCTGTACTTTTTTTTGAAGAACTTATTTTGTGGAAAAAGTTTTTTTGATTAATTTCTGTTCGTTTTATATGGACATAGTCTTTTTCAGGGAGAAAGACTGAGCCTCTTCGAAAGTTAAACAACCGTCCCTTCCATAAAAACCTCAAATACCCCTGGGCATAACTTACAACCTTTGCCCCTAATCTCTAGGAATTGTTTCAACCCCAAAAGCCTTGTTATAAGATATTTAGACTATTTTGAATAAAATCTCAAAAATTCTATTAGACGCATTTCAGGACAATACGACGTTTGTGTAGGGTAGAGGGGGTAGCTGCCCTCTGATCACTTTGACTCTTAAAAAGAGCACTAGATCGTCTGATTACCAATCCAGTGAACCGCCTTCGAAGTCTATATGGGCATACTTTCTATAAAAACCCTATATGTCCCCAGGGCATAACTTACAACCCTTGCCCTTAGGGCTGGAGGGATTTTTTATCCTCAAAAACATAATTTCCAGACCTTTCTGATGGGCAGAACAAAATGGCTATAACAAAATTTGCCGTCCGAACACGTTCGACTAATAAAAAAGGTACTTTTTCTTACAATTTCCAATCGAATTAGTCCTTTTTGAAGCAGCTACGACAAAACTTTCTATTGAAACCTTATATGTTCCAAGGGCATAACTTACGACCCTTGTCCTGATGGCTATGGGGGGAGGGTTGTCATCCTCAAAGACATAATTGCCATACATTTCAACTACGTAGAACAAAATAGCCATATCAAAATGTTGATCGGAAATGTTTGGAGAAATGATGAGTGTGGGGGGGGGGGAGGCAATTCTCCCTCCCGATTACTTTCGACTATTAAAAAGGGCAATAGCCCTTTCAATTTCCAATCAAAAGCGCCCTTTTTGAAGTTTTTACGACAACACTTTCTATAAAAACATTAAATGCCTCCAGGCTATAACGTACAACCTTAGCCCTGAGGGTTGTGAGGGGATTGTCAAACTCAGAAACATAATTTCCGGACCCTTCAACTACGTTCAACAAAATGGCTATATCAAAATGTTGATCGGAAGTGTTTGGGGAAATGATGGGCACGGGGGGGGGGCATTCGCCCTCTGATCACTAATGACTATTAACAAGGGCACTAGCCCTCTCAATTCACAATTGAATGAGTCCTTTTTGAAGTTTCTACGACAACGCTGGCAAAGACCTAATTTCCAGAACTTTCAACAACGTTGAAAAAAATGTCTATCTCAAAATTTTTATTGGATGTGTTTGGGGAAATGGTGGGCGTGAGAGGGGCCTTAGTTGCCTTCCAATCACTTTCAACTATTAAAAAGGTTCGAACACTGGAATGTTTTATTTTAGTTATGCTGACTGTAAAGTGTTTTATTTAAATTATAAAAAAAAAATTGCCCAAAATAACGGTGAGAGGGGGATTAGTTGCCCTCCAGTCACTTTAGACTATTAAAAAGGGCACTAGCCCTTCGAATTTCCAATCGAAAGAGCCCTTTTCAAGTTTCTACGACAAAGATTTCAATAAAAACCTTATATGCCCCCAGGGCATAACCTACAACTTTAGGCCTGAGGGCTTTGGGGGGAGTGTCATCCTCAAAGACCTAATTTCCAGAACTTTCAAATACGTTAAACGAAATGGTTATTTCAAAATTTTGATTGGATGTGTTTGGGGAAATGGTGGGCGTGAGAGGGGTCTTAGTTACCCTCCAATCAATTTCGACTATTAAAAAGGGCACTAGCCCTCTCAATTTCCAATTAAATAAGCCTTTTTGAAGTTTCTACGACAAACCTATCTATAAAAACCTCATATGCCCCAGGACATAACTTACAACCTTTGCCCTGGGGGCTCTGGGGGCTTGTCATCCTCAAAAACCTAATTTTCCGAACTTTCTACTACATTGAACAAAATGGCTATCTCAAATTTTGATTGGATGTGTTTGGGGAAATGGTGGATGTGAGAGGGGGGTTGGTTGCTCTCCATTCGGTTTCGACTATTAAAAAGGACACTAGCCTTTTTAATTTCCAATCATATGAGCCCTTTTTGAAGTTTCTACGACAAAAATTTCTATAAAACCTTATATGCCCCCAGGGCATAACTTACAACCCTTGAACAGAGAGTTGTGAGGGGGGGGGGGAGTTGTCATGCTCAAAGACCTAATTTCCAGAACTTTTAACTAAGATGAACAAAATTAGTAACTCAAAATTTTGATTGTAGGTGTTTGGGGAAATGGCGAGCGTGAGAGGGGGGTTAGTTGCCCTCCAATTACTTTCAACTAATAAAAAGAGCACTAGCCATTTCAGTTTCCAGTCGAATGAGCCCTTTTTGAAGTTTCTAAAACAACGATTTCTATAAAAACCGTATATAACCCCAGGGCATAGCTTACAACCCTTGCCCTGAGGGCTTTGGGGGGTTGTCATCCTTAAAGATCTAATTTCCAAGACTTTCAACAAAGTTGAACAAAAGGGCTATCTAAAAATTTTGATTGGATGTGTTTGTGGAAAAGGTGGCCGTGAGGGGGGAGGGGGTTAGTTGTCCACCAATCACTTTCGACTATTAAAAAGGGCACTAGCCCTTTGAATTTCCAATCGAATGAGGCCTTTTTCAAGTTTCTACGACAAAGCTTTCAATAATAACCTTATATGCCCCCAGGGTATAACTTATAACCCTTGCCCTGAGGGCTATGAGGGGGTTATCATCCTCAAAGACCTAATTTCCAGAACTTTCACCTACGTTGAAAAAAATGGCTATCTCAAATTTTGATTGGACGTGTTTAGGGAAAAGGTGGGCGTGAGAGGGGGGTGAGTTACCCTCCAATCACTTTCGACTATTAAAAAGGGCACTAGCCCTTTAATTTTCAATAGAATGAGACCTTTTTGAAGTTTCTACGACAAAGCTTTCTATAAAAACCTTAAATGCCCCCCGGGCATAACTTACAACCCTGGCCCAAAGGGCTGTGGGGGGAGTGTGGTGGGGGGAGGGGGTGAGTTGCCCTCCAATCACTTTCGACTATTCAAAAGGGCACTAGCCATTTCAATTTCCAATCGAATGAGCCCTTTTTGAAGTTTCTACAACAACGCTTTCTATGAAAACCTTATATGTACCCAGGGCATAACTTATAACCCTTGCCATGCGCAGCCGCGTATCCAGGGGGGGCCAGAGCGCCCCCCCCCCCGAATTTTTTTTTCTTTTTTTTAAGTGCAAATATAGTAAGTTCCGAAATATAGTTATTTGCAACACCCGTTCTTTTTTTCATTTCTTGTTAAATGGCTATCCATTTCTCCAGCAAGCTTATATCATTATTTTATCACCAAACGTGTAATCGCCTCCTGTAATCAAACAAGATGTCAATATTTTTCTCACTATTTAACCCCCGCAGCTATAAGCACTAGCTTCTCTGCATTGAATGAATTGCGATAAGGAATCGGACTAAGAGGCAATAGTTCATTCAAAGTTTTAAACGCTGCTATAATTCCAGTGTAAACTAAGCATTGAAACGGAAAGGTCACGTGAGAGGAAAGAAAGAAAATTACCTTAAATTACCTTAAATCGCATGTCCAGCGAGATAAGGTGGTGTTGAGCCTCATGTAGAAATCTCGCTGGTGGTGTTTCAAGGTTATGATTTGACATCCCAGTTCAGTCTCCATCCGGCGTTGGCCCAGTCTTGATCAACTCCTTTCTTGAAGGCATCTAGGGTTTTAGATTGGACGGTGGCTTCGGATAGACTGTTCCAGAGTGGGACGGAACGGACTGAGAAGAACTGTTGGCGGTCTCGCTTGATGCAACGGGGGGCCTGCAGCTTCTTGGTGTGTCCTCTTGTGGTAGTTGAGAAGGACGGGGAAAAGACATGACTTAATAGGTCATTTTCTAGCAATTTACGAGTTATTATAACGTCTCCTCTTTTCCTACAGTATACTAAGGTAGGGAGTTTGAGTAAGGTGAGACGTTCCTTGTAAGATTTGTCTTGGAATGCAGAGATAAGCTTAGTTGCTCTTCTTTGGACATTCTCAAGTACGTTCACATCTGTCTTATAGTACGGAGAGGCTAGGGTCATGCCAAATTCCAGTTGAGGACCGACCATTGCTTTGTACAGTTTCGTAATCACTCCCGACTTCCTGGTGGTAAATGTTCGCTTTATGAGGCCAAGGGCTTGGTTTGCTCTTGCAGCTTGAGCTCGTGTGTGGCAGTGAAACTTGAGCTCATTGTCAACAATAGCCCCCAGGTTCTTCTCCTCACTGACTACCTCAAGCTGGGCGTCTCCTATGTGATATACAAGTTTTGGATTATTGCGTCCAAGATGTAGAACTTAACATTTTAAGGCATTGAACTGTGACACCAATCCGATGACCATCTAGATAGTCTGTCCAGATCTTTTTGCATAGTTGATAGATTTAGGTCGTTCTGGGCCAGTCCTAAGAGCTTGCAGTCATCAGCATATAGCGTCAAAGGATTCTTCAGGTTCGTTGTACAGTTATTGATACACATGCTGACAAGCCTAATTAGTTCTGGTTAGTTCTTGTAGTCAGATACTAATATGAAACTCGTGCTTAACTTGAGCGGTTTCTCAGGTTTTCTGTTTCCGGAAATCTCACCGGCTCTGCATTAGCGAAACAAATCATCGGCCAATGCATTGCGTTCGGCTTAAAAACGGAGAAATTTGATGGGGTTGGTTTTGATGGGGCCAGCAACATGTCAGGCTGCTATTCTGGTGCACAGGCAGAAATTAGGAAATGTGATCTACACCCACTGTGCATCGCACAGCTTAAATTTGGCTTTATGTAAAACTAGTAGGGTAGGACTTGTTAGGTCAACCTTTGCTACTATACGGCGGATTATATCATTTTTATTATCATCACCAAAAAGAATGAATATGTTTGTAGAAGCGGTCGCTGTCGTTTGTCCCGATAGTCCTGTGAGGAAGCTTGTGAAGTTGTGCAAAACGAGATGGGTGGAGTGTCACAATTGCATTTTAGTTTTTATGTCTTTGTATTGTGCGATTATTTTCGTACTTGAGGAAATAGTTGGTAGCATACGGTGCGATACGGAAGTTATTTCAAAAGCGAATGCGTTGGTTTCAGCAGCAAGCGAATTTAGTTTTATGTTCACGATGGCTATGCTAGAGTTTGTAAGTGCCATAATGCTCTCTGTCTCTAAGGCGCTGTAAGCCGAAGATTTAGACTTATTTGAGTGCTGTCGGCATGTTAAGCTATGTTCTGATACTTTACTGCAGTCAAAACAAAATAATTTTGAAACAATTTTTCAGAAAGCCTATGAGCTTGCACAAGAGTTAAATGTGGCTCTGACTGTTCCAAGGTCTATCCACCGAAAGTCCATCAACGATAATGAGTCCATCAAGGTTTTTTTTTTATCGCGAGTCATCAGGAGGCATCTTTCAAAAAATCGGAAGGCTTTTGCCAGCTAACAGCGAGTCATTAAAAATTAACAAATTTGTGAACGCTGTTGCTGTTTACGAGGGATTTCACGGGGGTAGACGTGCGCTGGAATGTGAGTTAGTCCTTTGGAAACAGAAGTGGCTCGGAATGTCTGAGGAACCATCAACTGTTGCTTCGACTCTTGTGTTATACGATGCAAAATTTTCCCCATGCATTCGAAGGCTTTTGACGATTTTTCAGACATTACCAGTGACTACCGCTTCTGCTGAGAGGAGCTTTAGCTATCTTAAGCGAGTAAAAGTCGTCTTTCGTTGCTCGTTTCTCTAAGTGCAGTTGATTCTGTTTTTTAAACTTTAATTGTGCTTCATCCTCTGTAAACAATGTTAATATCACTACATTTCTTGCTTTCATGGCTGCTATAATAGGTAGATTGAGTCCCCCACCCCTCCGAAACCAAATTCTGGGCAATTGTCTTTGATATAATATTATTTTTTATTTATTTGGCTCTCTAAGGGTCCTATAGGCAAACATAAGGAATAATGCACTTCTTTATTTTATATTTTCTAAATTCTGCCGCTTCGTGGCAGTTCCAAAACAACTACTCGCCCAAAATAGAAACTCTCACTACTTCTAACTTTTTTCTTCAAATTCTGACTTTGTTGGCAAAATATTGTCATCCATTCTCAAACAAAAAAAAGTCTACAACTAGAAATACTCATGACAAGTGTGTACTTTTCATTTCTTTACCTAGCTACCCACCCCCTATACCCCCCAACTAAAATCTTGCACTATGATAGATAATTTTCTTGCTCACATGACTGCTATAAAAAGGTAGACTGACGCCCCCCCCCCAAAAAAAAACAAAATCCTGGATATGCCACTGGCCATGAGGGCTGTGAATGGGGGGGGGGGTCATCCTCAAAGACCTAATTTCCAGAACTTTCAACTACGTTTAACAAAATGACTATCTCAAAACTTTGATTGGATGTGTTTGGGGAAAAGGTTGGAGTAAGAGGGGGGTGAGTTACCCTCCAATCACTTTCGACTATTAAAAAGGGCACTGGCCCTTTATTTTCCAATAGAATGAGACCTTTTTGAAGTTTCTACGACAAAGATTTCTATAAAAGCCTTGTATGCCCCCAGGGCATAACTTAAAACCCCTGCCCTGAGGGCTATGGGGGGAGTGTCCTCCACAAAAACATAATTTCTATTTGGAAATCAACTACGTTGAACAAAATGGCTATCTTAAAATTTTGATTGGATGTGTTTGGGGAATGGTGGGCGTGGAAGGGGTGTTAGTTGCCTTCCAATCACTTTCGAATATTAAAAAGGGCACAAGACATTCCAATCTCCAATCGAATGAGCCTTTTTCGAAGTTTCTACGACAACTCCTTCGATACGAAGTGCCTTGGTCTAGAAAAAAAAATAATAAATAATACATTGTGCCAACATCGTTCTTTACTTAGGCAGCGCTACTGCGCAACCTATGATAAGGCACTAGCCATCTCAATTCCCAATTGAATGAGCCCTTTTTGAGGTTTGTACGACAACGCTTTCTATAAAAACCTTATGTCCCCAGGGCATAACTTGCAACATTTGCCCTGGGGGCTGTGGGGGGTTTGTCATCCTCAAAGACATAATTTCAGGACCTTTGAACTACGTTAAACAAAATGACTCAAAATTTTGATTTAATGTGTTCAGGAAAATGGTTGGCGTGAGAGGGGGTTAGTTGTCAACCAATCACTTTCGACTATTAAAAAGGGCACTAGCCCTTTCAATTTCCAATCGAATGAGCCTTTTTTGAAGTTTTTACGACAACATTTTCTATAAGAACCTTATATACCCCCAGGGCATAACTTATAACCCTTACCCTGAGGGTTATCATTCTTGCAGACCTAATTTCCAGAACTTTAAACTACGTTGGACAAAATGGTTATCTCAAAACTGTACGTGAGATGGTGTGCGTGAGATGGGGGGGGGGGGGTTTGTTGCCGTTTGAGCACTTTCGACTATTAAAAAGAGCACTAGCTCTCTCAATTTCCAATCGAATGAGTCCTTTTTTAAGTTTCTACAACACCGTTTTCTGTAAAAACCTTATATGCCCCCAGTGCATCTTTAACTTTCAACAACGTTGAACAAAATGGCTGTCTCAAAATTATGATTGGATGTGTTTGGGAAAATGGTGGGCGTGAGAGGGGGGTTAGTTGCCCTCCAATCATTTTCGACTATTAAAAAGAGCACTAGCCCTTTCAATTTCCAATCAAATGAATCCTTTTTGAAGTTTTTACGACAACGCTGTTAATAAAAACCTTATATGCCCCCAGGCCATAACTTACAATCCTTGTCCTGATGGCTCTGAGGGGGTTATCGTCCTCAAAGACCTAATTTCCAAAACTTTCATCTGTTTTGAACAAAATGGATATCTCAAAATTTTGATTGCATGCGTTTGGGGCAATGGTGGGCGTGAGAGGGGGGTTAGTTGCCCTCCAATCACTTTCAACTATTAAAAACAGCAATAGCCATTTCAATTTCCAATTGAATGAGAGAAACTTCCCCTTTTGAAGTTTCTACGACAACGCTTTCAATAAAAACCTTGTATGCTCCCAGGTCACAAATTAAAACCCTAGCCCTGAGGACTGTGGTGGGGAGTGCCCTCCTCAAAGACATAATTTCTAGATCTTTCAACTACGTTGAGCAAAATAGCTATCTCAAAATTTTGATTGGATGTGTTTGGGGAAATGGTGGGCGTGGAAGGGGTGTTACTTGCCTTCCAATCACTTTCGACTTTTAAAAAGGGCAGAAGCCATTCCAATTTTCAATCGAATGAGCCCCTTTCGAAGTTTCTACGGCAATTCCTTCGATACGAAGCGTCCTGATCTAAGACCAACCAAAAAATAAATAAATACATAATACATTGTGCCAATATCGTTCTTTACTTAGGCAGCGCTATTGCACTGTCTATGATTATTAATTCCCCTTAAAGTGGTTCGTTTCCCAAATGTTCAGATAGGTTAAGATTTAGTGCTTTGTTGATAATCATCTTTTTTAGATATCTAACGTTGACAAAATCTGTTGTACCTACTTGGGCACCCAAGTGACACAAAAGTAAAAAAAAAAATGTAACAAATATTTTATTTAGGTTTTTATAATAAACCTTAAAATTTTGCTAAGTAATATCGATTTTGATCCCATTATTTAAGAAAGAAGAAAGAAACCTGCACAAGAACTATAGGGGGATAAGTTTAGGAAGTTCTATCAGTAAGCTATTTTGTAGAGTCCTTTCTAATAGGATGGATAAATGGTTGCATTATAAAGGTATATTAATTGAATGTCAGGCAGGGTTTAGGGAAAACTATAGTACAATTGATCAAATATTTCGTTTACAGGCTTTAGCTAGTAAATATACGAGGCATAGGAAAAATAGGCTATATACGGCGTTTTTGGACATTAGGGGAGCATTTGACGAAGTTTCAAGGAGTTTGTTGAAAGTGGTGTTGGTGAAATTAGGATTGCCAATTAGTAGAAGTAGAAGTTAGTATGAAAATGTATGAGGTGGTTAAAGTAGTAGTGAAGGTAGGTATTTCTTATTCTAGGCCAGTTTTAAGTAATGTAGGCCTCAAACAGGGATGCACTCTATCACCGCCTTTGTTTTCTCTTTTTATTAATGATATTGAACAGTATTTTAGATATAGAAATTTCCCTTTGTTAAATTTAAGGTCACTGGAGCTGTTTTGTTTATTATTTGCAGATGACATATTATTGCTTCCGAAATTGGCTCCAGATTTACAAAAGTTGTGAGAGATTTGGGATCGTTATCTGGGGAGTAAAAAATTAGTTTTAAGTATTGAAAAATCAGTTATATTAGTTTTTGGAAATGATGAAAGGGAAAAGAATAAGTTTTATTTTAAAGGGAAAGAGATGAAAGAGGTTAAGGATTTTATTTATTTGGGATGTAAGTTCGCAAGTTCAGGGAAATGGAGTGATCAGGTGCAAATAGCGAGTTGGAAGGGTCAGAAGGCTTCATGGGCGTTATTGAAGTCCCCTTAGGCATCTAGGACCGGCAGATATTAAGCTACAGAAGAGAATTTTTGAGACGAAGGTAGGCCCAGTATTGAGTTACGGTGGGGAAGATTGGGGTTTTGAAAAAGGGGAAAAAATAGAGAGAATTTATTTAGGACATTTCAGGAGATTTTTAGGGCTAAACGGGAAATTTAATAATCTGGTGTTAAAGGGTGATCTAGGATTGTTTTCATTGAGGGTAAAAAGATTGGTTAGAATGATAGGAGACTGGGAAAAAGTGATTGGTTTACAGAATAATAGGTTAGTAAATGCAGCTTATCTGGAGGTGTTGCAGGATAGAAGGAAAAGTTCATGGACTTCCCAGGTAAAATCAATCTTAAATAGTTGTGGGTTATCAGGTGTTTGGAATGAAGGGAAGGGGATAGGGCTGGAAGTAGGAAATGTAGCAAAACTAGTAAAGAGAGTGCTTGAAGATCAGGAGATTCAGAAATGGCAGTGTGAAGTCGCGGCCTCGGTGTCCCTCGGCGTTTAACCGCAAAGGAAGGAGGTCTGGGGGTATGATAAATATTTTAAAGCGGGTTTAAATAGTTAAGAAATTAATTGGTATATATAAGGGAGGGGTAAGTATCTAGCACTTGGAGATAGAAGGGAATATTTAGGATGGGTACGGATACAGGAGGGTCCTTACTCATTCCCTACGTGCGGACAAAATGGTCAGGATCTGCTTCATTTCATGGCCCTTTGTCTCAAATTACAGGATTTAAGGAATTAATTATTTTTTGTTAATGTGGGGACAAGTGACTGGTTGGTTTCAGTAATGGGATCAAAAAATTATAGGACAATAAGAATGATAGCAAAGTATATAAAATTGGGTATGTCACATAGAGATAGATTTTTGTAAAGGGGGTGGGGTGAGTGTGGAAAGTATAGTTGTATGTGTGTAAGTTGATTTCTTGTTTGTTATTTTTGTAGTCATGGCCCTTGATAGATGTAACATACATCTATCTATTTATGTTAGTTTAATGGTATTGTGTGCTTTATTATGTTTTTGTAATGTTTTGTAATTTTGCGTTGTTATTGTTATGTAGGCTACCATACTTTGCTATGAGTGTTATAATCATATGCTATTATTTTGTGTGATTTTCCTTTTTTTGCCATGGCCCAAAGTGGCTTTTATTGCAATAAATATCTATCTATCTATCTATCTATCTAATGTTAGATGGTGTTGGTTGTGTTTCTCATAAACAATCTAGATTTTTGAAACAGAATCTTATGGTCTTAGAAGTAGCCTTTAAGACCTATGATCCCTATGAAGCATGCGACTTTGCAACAACCATACAGCTGTAATCTGTAACGCTAGGACAAGATGCTTCATGATTGGATTCATTAGTTTTAGACATATCCATTCACTGAACCAGAATTGTGAAATTACTTAAGACTTCTCAGAAAATTATCTAAAATTGCTTCAAAAATGATAAAATTATATATATAATTAAAAATAACAAAACATATATTAATACATTTTGTGGTGACTTACCATTATAGTTATTAATAGCCTTAATTATTTCATTTCATTTTAGTTTCTTTTCCCAATGACTAAAAATATTTTCTAAAAAAAAACACACATTTTGTTTTGAATGCACAAGAGCCCCCCTCCTAATTAGGGTGGCCGTGAATATATGTATTAAAACAAGAGAAATTAAACCCTCGTTTTAACCCATCGACCCTCGTTTTGTAGACTAAATTTTAACATATTTCCCCCATACTTCAAGAACAAATACTTTAAAACAAGGGCAATGGGAATCGTATCAAAGGTATTGTTTGTAACGCCTCAAAAATCAAAGAGCTAATTGATACACACTTGCTTTAAAATAAAAGAAGATGATCAAAAATTTTGAGAAGACAGTTGACAACACAGTGAATACAACCAATATTTCGACTATATTACCAACAACCGTCATCGAAAAAAATATAATGTAAATCAAATAAAAGAAACATAACTTACTCAAAGACTCAGAGATGAAAAAAAACACAAATTAATAAACTACTAAAATGGTAAAATACTAATACAGACTTAACTAAAACCGCAAAATGAATTTTTTAAGACCCTTACCGTCCTCACGTTCACAAAACGTTCAGCAATGGCGCATGGGTTGTATTTACTGTAGTATCTATTGTCTTCAGACAATTCATTAGTATCTTCTTTTATTTTGTCTTATACAAGTGTCCTTATAGGTGTCCAAATCATTCGGTTATGGACATTACAAGTAAGATACACACAAGGCAGACATTTATAGAGACCTCAGAAAATTTGTCCAAGGAGGAGGACTGGGGGACCAAAAACACAAATAGGGTACAATTAAACGACACTACTCTCCAGAAGAGGTGGGCAGGGGGTTCATACTAACCTTGTGGGAAATGATGTAAAGGCACTGTGGTCTTCATTATTTACTTGTAGATGAAAGCTTTTTCCAAACATCACCATCATAGTTAAAAGTTCTATCTGTTTTTATTTTTTTCCATTTCATTAAGTAAAAATGGACAGCCAGTGTTGCTTAAGAAAATATACCACTTATAGAGATCCAAAATACATTCAATTAGCCTTCCATTTCACTCCAATGATGTTTCTTTTAGAACAATAAATCCTTTTTCATACTAATTAGCCAAATTATAAGAGACTGTCAAGTTCCCAACTTTGGTTCGTAAGCCAAAGAGCCGAATCTCCCTCAATCATTAGCGACAAGAGAAATGTTTATCTGCTTTAGAATTTAAATCTTAGTTGATAAAAGACGTTCCCAAGAACATACTGTTGAAAAGCTAAAACATTTTGGTAAAGTGTAATTCAACCAACCAATCTATTGCTGGTTTCAGTGGCACAAACAATTCATGAAAATACAGGGGAGGACAAGTAATTTTCGTTTCTGTTGAAGCTACAAAAAAGGTGTTTAATTTCAAAATCTAGGGGGGGGGGTTCTAATTAAGGCAGAGAAGTATTTTTCGAAATCTAGGGAGTAAAACCCCAGTGCCTTCACCCCTCATTTTTTTAATTTAATTTCTGATCGTTTTTAAATAATACCGGGAAATCCGGATCTTTCTCAAAAAAAAAAAATAAAAAAATCGGGTACTTGTGTGATATACGCCACTCACTCAAGTTTACGACTTGTAAAACTCGAGAACAAACTGGTTTCTTGGTTAGTTTCTTCGTTACTTTAGAAACAAATTTGGGCTATATATTTGCACATTAGGGGGTAAAGTATAGCGGATCTGCATGCAAAATGTGTTAGGTACAGTTATTCTACATATTATGAACTAAGAATTGTTTTCTGACTTCAAACTGTCCAAATACTTTACACACACACCCCCCCCCCTTATATGCATATATATAGTCCAAATTATATATTTCCTATCTATTCTGTCACTTGTCTTTGTCTTGACTCACACTGAGCTGAAAAAAACTAACGAAGAAACCGGTTTGTTCTCGAGTTTTACACAGCCTAAACTTGAGTAAGTGGCGTATAATAGACAAGTATTAAAACTCCTTCCCCTTAAGCAAAATAAAGAAACAAAACTCCAATAAAATTCGCAATTTCGGGAATCCTCATTTTCCACGGGGGGGGGAGTATTTACCGGGGGTATTTTCCACGGGAGTATTTTCCGGAGGGAGGGGGGGTAAACGTCTAGAACCACTTCCGACTTTCCAAATTGTGAAAAGTATATTTTAGATCGTAACCTGCTTGATGCCATACGTTTCAAACATATTTGTGGCCAATTTTAGCTGAAGTTTCTTTTTCTTGTTCCCTTTTTTAAATTTGACGCCCATTTTCCCGAAAAATGCACAAGGAAGTCTTTATCATTAAAAATTGAATTCCTGTTGTTTACTAACTTCTTAAGATAAACACAATTGTGCAATTGTTGGTATCTCCAAAACACCTACTTTGTAGTAGTGTTTTCGTGTCCTACTCAAGTCTGCCCCCTTAGTCCCTCTAGTCGGCAGGTAATTTCGGGGTATCCTTCCTGAACACTATACTGCTCTATTCCCAATATTTGACATTCCAAATTGTGAATAGTATATTTTAAATCCTAAAACACTTTCTGAAGCTGTTTTGATGCCATGCGTTTTAAACTGCTTTTGTTTCTTTTACTTTCTTTTTTTTTAATTTGGCGCTCACTTTTTCAAAAACTGCATATCTGCATATGGAGGTCTTTATCACTAAAAATTTTAATTGATCGTTTTGTTCATACCCAAGTACTTTTGAGGTATCCTTTCCAACCCCGACATAGCTCTCCTGTATTTGGGATCCAATATTCCAAATTGTGAATAGAATTATTGATTTTATAATCAAACAACCGGAAGAGATTTTCCAAGCAGCAAGAGGATGAGAAAACTTCGCAATAGGACAACCTTTTTCTCTTCTATCAGCAAAAGCTCCGAGATTGTAAGACAAGTTGCGAAAAAGCGTTCCTGCAGCGAAAGATAGACTATATTAACAAGTGAAAAGATATATCACTTGTAAATACTATTGGAGCTGGAAATGGAGCTGGTACGCAGACAGGATTTTATTTTATTACGAACAGAGAGAGAGAAAGGGGGGGGGAGGGGCAAATTTGAAATAAAACACAAAGAGCAGAAAAATTATGTGGATATACTATATACTATAAAAATATACTATTTTGATAGAGTACTATATATACACTATTACCCGTAAGATATTGCCTTATTATAATAAAACTAGTGATAACGAGGGAAGTGTGTGTATTTTCCAAGCATTATGATAGAACGAAAACGGGACCGAGAAGGGTCCAGAAACACAAAACAGGGGCATAGATCCCTAAAAGCTGGAAAGACAAGGAAAACTGCAGTAGTCATACATCAGTTATGATGAACGAGATTTGAAAATTGTCCTTACTGACACTCCATTTTGGGCTAGGTGAAAATGTTTAAAGGTCGTTGCAGTTCCATACGAGAGAGTACAGAGTTAAGCTTTCAATGGAGCGGGATGAAGGAGAAGCATGCGCAGCTGTGTTGGCCTAAGTATGCTTAGTCTTACGGTAAGTTGATAATAGCAGTAGTATTTTAATTCTAAAGCATGTGCAACGGACGCTCATCTGATGCTCATCAGATGAGCTAAATAATGATTGCTCCCCTATAAAAGGAAATTTCCCAGGAAATTAAAACATTATGGCCTAAAAATGCTCCTTATTTGGGAGTTTTCAACCCCTCGCCCCATTCTACAGGGACCTACTTAGGAAGTGATCCCTCCGAAATCCTAAATTTTCCTGAATGTCTGGGCACTTCTTATTCAAGTTATCAAATAATTTGTTTTTCTTATCAGTCCCACCCCCCCCCCCCAAAAAAAATGGGCACACTTCTGCCCATCTACTCATTGATCCCATGCTTGAAGCGCTAATCCTTGGTTTTTAAGACTAAGAATTAAAACAATATTCTTTCATTATGTATAGCCAAACGTACCTTAACTTCCACGGAGAGACTACGTCTACTTAATATGTCCTTCTGTTCTTCAACTCCTTGAAGGTCTTCCACTTCTATTTGAGGGGAGTGAAAGCTCTCAGTTGGGGTTTCTGGACCTCTTGCCACTATAAGCTGAATCCTTCCTTTGGCCTTTTGAAGTATAGAAATAGCTTGCTGATGAGATATTGATGAATCCAACTCATGTCCATCTATTGCTATAATCTTATCCCCTTCCTGAAGTCTTCCGTCCCTATAATAAAAAAGGGGCAAGTTAGTTCATCGTCCTTATAATTAAAACAACAACCGTCCGTCCGTCCGTCCTCAGTGCAGAATGAAAAATACAGATACAAGTCCACGGGATATAAAAAACCAAACCTTAAAACAAACACTAAAACTAAACGAAGAAGACCTTTCTAGGTAACAATGAAAGGGTAACTGAACTGGTCTCTTTCATCTTTTACTTTTAGGTATGGTTTTTAAGTTTTTCTTGTTGTTTTTTTTATAGTGTCCTGTCGATTTTCATTCCCCCTTAATTTTTTTTGCACCCCCCCCCCCCCCTAGTAAAAATTTGCTCCCGAAGAAAATTATACCTGAAGAATTTATCTTACGAAAAACTCCCCCATGGAGAATTTTTCTGAGGAATATCCACCCTTGCGAAAAGATTCTCTAGACAATTCCAACCCGGTGAAAATTTTCCCCGGGCCATATTCCTTAACATCTCCACACGTAAGATTGATTTACCAAAGAGAAAGTAAGATAAAATAGAAAGAATTTCGTACAGGAGTCTGGCAAATTCCTTCAGTGTAAAATTTTCCCTGGAAAGTCCATCCCCCGGAAACTTCGTTTTCCATGGAAAATTCTCCCCGTGTAAAATCCCCCCCCAAAAAAAGTCAGTATACTTCCCAATAACAAACACTATACGTAAAATAACGGGTAAATTTCATGACTTGAACACCTTTTCCAGGGGTTGTGGAGGGGGGGGAGGGTCATGTTATCCCCAAAGGCTTGGTTATTGGACCTTTGAACTATGTTGAGCAAAATGGCTAGCTCAAAATTTTGGATTGGACGACTTCAGGGAAAAACAGGCGTGGGTTGGGAGCTAGTTACCCTCCAATCTTTTCGGTCACTTAAAAAGGGCACTAGACCTTTTAATTTCCTTCGAATGAGCCCTCTTTAAATATTCTCAGACCATTGGTTCGATAGGGTCATCCCTGAAAAAAATAAATACATAAATAAACACGCAACCGTGATCTACCGGCAAAAAATACAAAATTTCACATTTTTACAGATGGGAGCTTGAAACCTCTACAATACGGTTCTCTGATACGATGAATCTGATGGTGTGAGTGTCTCACGCTCGTAGCTTTTGATAAGTTACACTAAACTTAATGAACCTTATATATTTGGAATCAGCATAATAAGTCAATTCTTTTAGTGTGTCTATTGATATCAAAATTACATATTTTAGAGTTTCCGTTAGGCTACAACTGAGCCACATCGCTCCATACTTGCAGTTCGTTACCACGAACTGTTTGAAAAGGAGACAAATTATTGTATATACCCTTAAAATTAGACATTTACACGTTAGTTAGAAATACCATCTATTTAACTAAAACAAGAACGAGAAGAGACAGACTTTACGCGAAGATTCCCAGGGGAAAATATACAATCATAGAAAGTTTTTTTCATGAAATTTTTTCCCAAATATGTTATGTCTCTGTACGAAAAAGCAAGATAGCCTACTTTTAATGTTTCACCTAAAATTCTCTATTCTTAAAATAAATAGAGGAATGAATTTAATTGTCCCGTTTTGAAATTAGTTTACCGTCACTTATAACAAAAAAGAGAATTCTGGACAGTAGAAATGTAACCGGCAATCAGAGGATTTTCCCAGAGGAGCGCAAACAATCCTAAGAAAAGTTTTCTGGGCCAAGGTTTTTACTAGTGTTGGGGCCATTAATAAGAATAAAAATCGGCAATCGGGAAGAAAGGATTTTTTTCTGGGATCGCAAACGGGGGTGCATACAATCGTAGAAAAAAATGTCTAGGAGAAGATTGTTCCAGAGATAGATGAGCCCCAGTAGTAGCGTACATATAGCATCTTTTTAATGTCTCATCTGACTTTTTCCGTCCCCATAATAAAAAGGATAAATTAATTATCCTGTTTGGAAATTGGAATAAGTTGACCACCTTCATAATAGAAACAGAGGACGTGTACAGTGCGAATCTAACACGTAATCAGAATATTATTCTAGGGAAGTATAAACAATCATAGAAAAAGCTTTCCGGGAGACAGTTTTTACTAGTGATGAGACGATTTGTCTGAATAAAATCAGCAATATGGAGGAGAGTGAATTTTTTCTAGAATCGGGATCGGCATTGGAATCAAGAAACTACAGGAAATCAATGAATATTTCTAAGGGAGCGCATCATAGGAAAAGTTTTTTAAAAGAGGATTGTTCCGAAGTGTGATGAGTCCCAGTAATAGGGAGAAAAATAGCCGCTTGTTAATGTCACCGGGACTTTTTTGTCTTTGTAATAAAAAAATGAGATAATTAATTGTCCCCCTTTTTAAATGAGCTTACTGTCCCTACAATTAAAAAGGGAATTATACACAGTACTAATCTAAGAGACAATCAGAGGATCTTTCAAGGGGAGTCTATAGCGTAGACAATCATAGAAATAGTTTTGTGTAACAAGGTTTTTACTAATGATGAGAATATTTAACGCAATAATAATCAGTAATAGGGAGGAGATAGATTTGTTCCTAAAATCAGGACCAAAAAAAAACTATAGGGGATTAGCGGATTTTTCTAGGGAGTGTATACAGTCATAGAACAAGGTTTCTAGGAGTCATTTATTCCAAGCCAAGCTATGCTTCAGTAATAAAAAGCAAAATAGCCTGGTTTTTATGTAAGGGGACCCCAATGCAAAAGAAAAATAGAAGACAAATATTGTTTCTATCGAAAACGGGGTATGACAGAAGGCCAAAAAACTTTTTCCCCAACAGCTTGAAACTGACAGCCGTGTAAATATATGGGGCAAGGGAACCCTAAAACACAAAAAAAGCAGAATATTATATTAATTTGCTTGAAAATGGGACAAGAAAAAGGGACCCGGAAAAGAGCCAAAAACTTCTTTTTATGCTTCAAACTTAAAAGCATAAGGCCCAGAGCCATTGGGACCCTATTATACGAAGACAGGTCTAGTTTTGCAGCCAAGACCCTGGAAAAGAGGACCTAAAAAAGGAGCAAAACTATTTTCTTACGATTCTACGGTCAAGTTTTCATGATAAGTTTTGCGGCCAAGACCCTGAAAAAGAGGGCCTGAAAAAGGAGCATGCTATTTTCTGACTATCGGATCGATATTTATATCCTAAAGTCCTTTGGGTTATGGAGATCTGAAAAGCACAAGAAAAATTGGGAAAAAAATTTGCCTCCCGGGAATAGGGGGCCCGTAAAAAACCAAGAATTCTTTT